>NC_046155.1:99777128-99957128 GCF_011064425.1 Rattus rattus
TACTAAGTATATGACGGTGATTATGGGATCCTGTGTAGACAGCGAATGAGTTACTGAATACTGGTTGTGTGACACTCTGAGCTACTAAGTGTGTGAGACTTTTGTACGGGCCTCGTGTGTGACCCTGAGGATAATGATGGTCACATAACAGGTGTGATGCCGTGAGAATCAGATGCATAAACATGAAGTGACACTGTGTGGTAATAAGTGTGGTCATGAGCTTGTGGCTCGGGTGTCTTGACATTGACCTGTGAGACCCAGCGTGTGCCCCAAGGTTGTGACGTGGTAAAGCCAAATGTGTGAACAAGGATACAACAGGAGGTGACATTGAGTGTGTGAAAATGGTTACGATGCACACAGCCCTGAGGCTGGTGTTGCACAGGTGATGTGAAGCGGCTATGACAAAATGAAATGTGAACCCGTGACGGCGAGTGTGACTGTGTTGTGGGAGGAAGCAGGGAAGTAGCACAGTACCAGAGGCAGTTGGAAAGCTGCCTCTGAGGGCTGCGTGCAGCGTGGTGAGTCGAGTGGCACAGCAGGGAGCTGGGCAGGCCCGTGGGAGCCTCCTGAGAACTGAACAGGCCTTTGAGAGGGTTGGAGGCTGAAATGATTGAAGTTGTTGATGACTTTGAAGGTGAGAGAGAAGGCAGAGGCTAATGTGCCATCGTGCAGCTGTGAGAGGCTAATAAGAGGCCCTGAAGTGGGCTGGTGAGACAGCTTAGCTGGTAAAATGCTTGCCCAGTGTGAGGAGCTACATTTGATCCTTCCACGCTGGAAAAAAATGCACAGCAGCCTGCACCCGTGATGCTAGTCCCGGGGAGGCAGGGACAGGAGAAACGCTGGAGCCCACTCACCAGGCGGAATGAGGGCCACGGTCAATGAGAGGCCCTGTTGAAAGAGCTAATGTGGAGAGTGGTTGATGAAGACACCTGAGGCTAACCTCTGGCTTCCATGAAGATTCTGCATTCAGGCATGAACACTGACACTGGGCTATGCAGAGGAGGGATGGGGTTGCTAGACAGAGTGGGGGTCAAGGAAGATGAGACGTTTTTATTGTGGAACTTTCTTTCTATCTTACTCTTTTTTGAGACAGGATCTTACTATGTAGACCAGGCTGGCCTCAAACTTACATGGATTCGCCTGTCCCTGCCTCTTCCCCCTGAGTGCTGGGATTACATGTATTCACCACTGTACCTGCCACCAAATCAAAATGCTTTAAGCGCAATGCCATAAAAAAGAACACAGAACGCTATCCAGTCACCCGGGCTCGACACCGGCCACCGCTCAGCCCTGTGCTGTTCACATTTGCTGTCATTAACTTTGTGGCCTCTCTTCATTTTTGTTTTCAGTTCTCTTTGGTTAAGTTGAAAAACTAAAACATACACAGGAGAGTTTTCTGTCCTTAAATACATTCACAATGGGGGGAGGCAAATCTCCGTGTTTGAGGCCAGCATGGGCTGCAGAGCAAGTTCCAGGGCAGTCAGAGCTGCCCAGAAAAACCCTGTCTCAAAAACCAACCAAACAAACAAAACCAACCAACCAAACAAGCAAACAAAAACAAAAAAACAAACAAGCAACACAAACAAAATTGTTCTCATTGTTTCTGAACCAAGCTCCAAACTCTTCATCTCCCAAACAAAATCTACCTTTAAAAAGCCTTCTGCCCGCCCCAGCCCCTGACAAGCTCCTTCTTACTTTCTAGTCTCTAGGGGCCTCGTCTTATCGTCTTATCGGAGTCATGCAGTGATTGTCTTTTGAGGACTGACTTTCTGTCACTGAACCTACTATCCTAGAGGTCCATCTTGTTGGGACACGGGACAACTCTCATGGCCTTCCTCTCATGGCCAGCTGAATCCAGTGCACACATTCTTGCCCATGTGTTTGCCCACCCATGGCCACTCGTGTCATTTCCACTGTTAGCTGTTGTGGACATGGCACCTCTGAACACGGTGTGTAAAGAGCCCATCAGTACTCTGCCCTCAGTGATCTCGGGTATATATCAATAATCACTCTTGTTGGATCACACGGTAATAATCCACATTTTATTCTTATAGGTTTTTCTTTTTTTATTTTAGTTTCTTAAAAAATTAATTACCTTTTATTTAGTGTGTGTGCATGTCCACCCTGGCACGCATGTGGAGGTCAGAAGGCAGCTCCCAGGAGTCAGCTCTCTCCTCTGCCATGTGGATGCCAGGAATCAACTCCGGGTCGGCGGCAAGCACCAGCCTGTTCGCAGGCCTGTTGGTTTTGCCATTTGTCCCAGAATGGCCTTGCATGCATGGTCTTCTTGCCTCGGCCCGCTGAGTCCTGGAGTTCCACAGCTCGCTTGACTGTGTTTGAGTTGTTACTGGATTCAGAAGCGGCCATGCCGTGACTCGAGCATCTGCATCATTTCCAGTTCTACCCGCAGTGTATAAGGGTTTGTCTCTCCACACCTTAGCCAGCCCGTGCTGTTTTCTGGATTTCCCAGAAATGAGTGTGACGTGGCCTCTCGCTGTGGCTTTGATTTTCTTTCTAAATGATTAGAGATGTTGCACGTCCTTCCACACGGCCACCCTCTCTGTGTGTCTTGTGTGTGTCTTCTCTAAGGGAAGGTCTACTCAGGTCCATTGTTTGTGCTTTAGGTCTGATTGTTTGCCTTGGTGGCTCTTGGGTCATAGGATTTCCTCAGGTGTTAAACCTTCATTAGATACAAGATTTGCAAGTATTTTCCTCTCACTCTTTGGGTTGTTTTAACTGAAACATTTTTATTTTATTTCATTTATCTTGGATGCTGTCTTCCCTTCTTCAACCTTTCTACCCGGTGTTCCACTTGCTACTTTCAAATCACATTATTTATTCCTTCCTTCCTTCCTTTCTTTCTTTCTTTCTTTCTTTCTTTCTTTCTTTCTTTATTTATTTATTTATTGGGGGGGAGGGTGAGAGGCCCTGAGGTGGCATCGAAATGAAACAATGTCACACAGAGCCAGCATGGAAGCCTTACCTAGTGCTGTGACAGGGTGCGACACTGGCCCGATGTGATGTGCGATTCAGAGAACGTGTGACATCTCGAGTGGAGGTGACAGGAATGAATCACTGCGTGACAGCCAAGGTGGGACACCGTGGACACTGGAGAGACCCCGTGTCATCGGCTGTGCGGGGCCTGCTGTGAGAAGGGCACAGTGATTGTGTCCATGTGTGATATCTTGGGGCGATGTGTGTGGAACCGGGCATAACTCTGTGTGGGAGTGAGAGGGACTGAAGATGCTTTGTGAGTAACTGTGTCTAGGGTCGGTCCCAATCATACTTGCAGACATCGGAGAGGGGGGATGGACATGGTAGAGTGGACAAGAGACATTCTCAACTGGGATAGAAATAGTGTCTGTGACCAGGTGTGAGGAGCCCTCCCTGCTCCAGATACCCGGGAAGGATGCGCAGGGGAGGCCGCCTCACCCTGGTAGAAGGAGGCTTCAGCAGCTGATCGAGCCGACCAAGGGCAGTGCCATAGGTTTTGACTGAAGCTCATCATTTTATTTGTTGAGCCTCAGTTTCCCCAAGCACCACATAAAGCTGTTGGTGGGATTATAGGAAGCAGTCTCCATATTGGGTGAAGGTTCTGCCTCTTGGGGTGCTTCCCCCTCAACTCCGGACGCCCAGGCATTTAGCTGATGGGAGCACCCACGGTGAGAGCTATGCTCCCATGCCCTCAGCCCTTTTGTCCTTCCCTGTTCACTTTCTCCTGTCCCTGGCTCAGTGTGGATACTTCTATTTGTTCCTGCATTCCTTTCTCCCAGACTCCTGCTGTACTCACCAGCCCATGAGCCTCCAGCACAGGTTTCTGAGGCCTCATTCAATTAAGACCGATGCAATTTGCTCATGGAAGGAAAAAAAAACATAATTTGGTTAATCACACCAGTAGGGGATCTGGGCCTGCTGGGGAAAGTGGGGAAGGGTAGGGGGCTCAAATAGGCCGGCTTAGGATATAGGTGTCCGCTGCCTGTCCCAAGACCTAATCATTCCCTCAGGTTCTTTCAGGAGTCAACAGAGTCCAAAGCTTGGATCACTCAAAGTCCAGTTAGAGGCTATGATACAAGATCCCCCCAACCTACATCCCTGGTTGAGTTTCTGCCTGACTCTGGGCCTGTTTCCTGGTACAACCATGAGAGTTGGGTTAAGGGGGTCTCAGAGCCCCAGGCTAGGTGAACTGGGCCCAGTATCTCAGCTGCAGTTTGCGCCCCTCATGGCTCCTGTAGGGTATTCCTCCTGGGCCATGGAGGTGGAGGATTCAATGGTGGGTCAAAGCAGAAGAGTCCTAGAAGTTAGGAAATGTCATCTGAAATGTGATATGCTAATTCCAGAGTCAGAGTTCTTCTAGTCCCAGGCTGCCCTGGAGGTGGGACAGGAGGAAAGGGATCTGCAATTCGTTTGCTATCTCCAAGGCCGGTGCATCTTAGCCATACGTAGTAACTCTTAGACAAGCACTGCAGAGGAGCTGAGACTGGACCTGGGCCCTCTCTCCTCATTCAGACTTGCCTTTCTCAACCTGCCCAAAGGTGGTCCCAGTCCCAGGTACCTGAAGTCTATTGAGGCAAAACTTGGTTGATTCTACCTCTGGGGAAGGTATTATTTGCTGATTGACCACTGAAACCAGGAAGATTGTTTGGTTGTTTGTTGTTTTTAAAGGCTTGTTGAGCATGCGCAGCATGTGCTGGGGCAGAGAGGTGGGTCCTGATCTCAGGAAGGCTGTGAAGGAGGTGAACAGTGAATGTTGAGGAGAATCTGACTCTGGAGATGCCAACACTCTCCTACAGACTCATTTGCTCATTTAGACACCAGACCAGACTCAGTCAACCTTAATGACCTTATTCATACCTGCCTGGGCACTCATGAATGCCTATGGCCACATGGACACAGGAAATACACGGATACATGCACTTTGCTCTTCTACAGTCTTCCACAGAAGCACAGACCACATACTTTCACACCACGGATGTTTCTCTCATGACCCAAGGGACGCATTCAGCCCTGGTCATGTGACGGTCCTTAGGGACACATCAATATGGATGGCATGTGCTTAGGTCACCAGTAAAGTAAGAGCTCCCAGCTCCCCAAAGAGTGAGGAAAAAAAAAGCCAGTTCTGATAAATATACCCAGAGTTTCGCAATGGAAAAAGTGTCTCAAATGCTGTTCGGAGTCTCCATTGCAAAGTAAAATTTGTTTTGCATCACTCAGAGGATCTGAGGCTCTGGGAGGAGGGCATTGTCTTTCAGAGACCCCTGGCTCACAATTACCCAGCCCTGGTGTGTGTGGAACTGTAGGAGCGTGTGTGTGTGTGTGTGTGTGTGTGTGTGTGTGTGTGTGTGTGTGTCTGAGTGTGCACCACACATGTATGTACTGGCCCCAGCTCCCAGGCCCTGAGGATTTGAGGAGGGAGAATGAGAGAATTTCTGCAGAATCCGGATGTTTGTTCTCTAGCTTCTGGGCCCTCCAAAGGCAAATAAATAGCTTTGGATGCCAGCCTGCTGCTGGGTGGGGCTGGGTGAGTGCATGAAGAGCCTGCTTTTGTCCCTTGAGCCCCACCAGCTGGGATCCTGTACATCAATACACAGTGACGAAGGTCCTGGCCAGTTTCTGCTGCACTTCTCTCTGGGGATTGGTTCTCTCAGCTGACAAATGGAGGTAGGGAGGAGGTGTCTCTTGGAGATTGAGACAGACAATGGTACCTGAGACCCAGAACAAATGAGAATAGGCTGTGGGGGGACCTAGAGGAGCCATGAGAATACAGACTCAAGACATGGGGCCCCAGAGCCTACAAGGTCTCCCCAGCAAGTCTCTGTTACCTGGGGGATGTGCAAGGTCCCTGAGGCCTAGCCCCTGCCCTGCTATCTGTAAGAAGCAGGGAGAGAGGAGGTAGAGATGAGAACCAGGGAACCAGACTGGGGTTCATGGAGGACCAGACGAGGGCTGGACCTGAAAAGTCAGAAGAGAAGAGAGGATGCTGGGGCGTAGGAAATGGGGGAATGAGGGTGCCAATCTGAGAGGGATAAAGAGGCTAAGGGGTGAAAGTCACCCACTGAGCAGAGGCCTGAGTCTGAAGAGACTGGGTAGAGAAGGAACCCAAATGTCAGGGTCCTGGTCTCAATGCCCCTCTAGAGCTGCTATGGGAGCTTTGCCAACAGCTGCTCCCAATATAGGAACCCAGACCCCAAAGGGATCTGAGGGAACAGGGCCTGTCCACAAGGGGGTGGGAACTCATGGGACACATTTATGTTTTAGCAAAGTGCTACCCAGGACGAGGGAGCCCAGAGAGAAGCACAAAGGCAGGGGTGTGCCTGAGACGAACCCTGTCCAGAAGATTCCTCACACCAGCCCCCAGTAAAGAAGGGCTATTTTTAGGAACAATAAAAGTGCTCACACATTCCAGCAGGGGCAGGGAAAGCGAAAGGAAGGGCAGGAGTCAGTGTAGAGGAGGGGAACCTCTCCTCCCTTGGTTCTCGGGCCAAGCCTTAAAAGGTTTCTTTGTATGTTGGGGGTCTTCCCTGGCTGGTCCCGGCCTCTCCAGTTCTGTCTCCAGGATAGCCGTCTGGCTCTCACGTATTTCCCTGTTTCTGAATTGGTCTCTGTCCCTGTATTTCTCATACTCCCATTCTCTTGGGATTTGGGGAGCAGTTGGGCTAAGCCAAGTTGTGAGGATGGAGCCAAATACAGTCAGAGGAGGAAACTGTGAGGCTGCAGAGTCAACATACACAAAGGAGACACACCAAGATGAACAGACACACAGGTCCCTGGGGAGACTGGAGACAAAGTCAGGACCAACCACTAGGCAGGTACCATGGGGCAGCCAGTTCTCTGCCCAGCACCCCTGGTCAGCCCTTCCTTCCTGCCCTTCTGCAAGCCATATGTCACCCTGTGTCAAGTCAGTGGCATTTAGAATTTATCATCTATTGTGGGCACAGCAGGGAAAGGGACACTGGAAGAGTGGGAGACAAGAAACTCCACCCAGGCCCATTCCAACAGTGGAGAGGTGACAAGACTATCCCTTGGCCAGAGCAGGACTTGAGAAGTCCAAAGCCACAGGAGAGAGGGCCTTGCCCATGCCTCGAGGGGAGAAGCTGACTGGTCATTTTAGTCCTTTAGCTTTCCATACACCTCATACCAAACTGGGCGTCCAATGCCATGACATCTGAGGCCTAAAGACGCTGGTCCCATAGGAATTCCCAGGAGAACTGGGGTGGAGACAAGTGTCCCATGTAGGACAACTTTCTTGAATAGGAGATGCTGCTTACCTGCTCTTCCTGGGGCCCTAGGCTTTTCCCACTGGGATCCTGAGGAGCAGAAGGTCTCCTGGCTTGCCCAAGATACCTTGAAAATGCTGTCAAAGTTCTCAGGGAAAAGCATCCTCTCATTCCATAGGTTCTCTGTTTAAGACTCTCATCATGACAGACTTGGGATAGGAGGCCACCATTGTCTCCCTGCCTGAGGCCTCCAGGGGGTCCACCTCTCTGCTCAGGAGTTCACAGGTCTCCAACATTTCTGGGCCCTTGTTGGAGAATAGACGATGCCAAGAGTCAGAAGAGCTACGGGACAAACAGGATCCAGTCCTCTTCCTTCCAAACTGCTGATCTGATGGGGGAGCCAGAGAGGGCAGTGTGGCAAGGGGATGACACACAGCACTGGGATGGAAGAAGCGTCCATCATGGGAGGGTCCGAGGTGAGCAGACCATCACTGGCTCTCACACCTACTCACTCTTGTCCGGCCATTTCGGTGGCTATCATTTCCTTTGACATTTGTCCCTTTCTGACACTGGTCCAACTAGTCACTTGGCATTCTTTTCTCCTGAGTGGGCCATTATGTCTGACTTTTGGAGGCTTCTGGGCTTCCTGTGTCAAGCTCTGGTCCTACCTTCAAGGCCACATGAGGAGTGGGGCCACAGAAATTCAGGAACCAGGCAGGAGGCCAGCCAGTTCACTGAGACCCTTTCTCAGGGCACCAGTTCTCTTGGGTCTCTTCTTTCTCCTACACCCAGGGGGACAGTGCACTCAGCTTCCTTGCTGCCTAGACATCTCCCCAGGCACAACTCTGAGTCACTGCTGCTTGCCCCAGTCTCCAGTGACTGTCCCACTGTGCTCAATTCAACTCTTGTGGTCAGGGAGACAGGAAGATTAGAGAGGACAGGAAACCAAGATGACTGGGTGATTGTGAGGAGACTGTGGACTGTGGTGGTGTGCTTGGGAGCTGGGCTTTGCTGGTGAGAAACCTGAGGGCTATGGGGACAGAGTGGTCCTACTGTGTGGAGGAGGCAAGTGAAGACGGGGAGGGTGAGGAGAAGTCAAAGCCTGGCCTAGCTCAACACGATCTTAAATCTTCCTGGCAAGGCCATCACCTTCTCCTGATACGTGGCTCTTGCTTCCCTCCTCTTCCCATTTCTCCCATCCTTCCCATCTAGACGGGAGAGTAGGTCAGACTGAGAAGACTAACAACCCCTATCTTCCCGCCCGGCTTCTTCTCCCCACTCTGTATCACCACACTTGGCCCTGGATGGCTCTAAAAGGGGTCAGTACAGTGGGAAGACCTGGATGGGATAGAAGTTCAGCTTGGTTAGGGTAGAGTGGGAAGTCCAGGAGGAACTGGCTATGGCGTGGGATGAGAGAAGCCAACAGTGGGCCCAAGGGCCCCCCTCAGGGAGTGGCGGTTCCCCTGGGGGGCGCCAGGACAGGCGCAGGTGTATTCTACAGTGCACGTGTCTCCAGTGTGGCTCGGAGGCTGGAGACGCGGCCCTGTTGGAGTAACAACTGAAGCCAGAGTCTTCGAAGGGTGGTGGGCTAAGGGGCAAGAGGGCATGGTGGGCAAATGAAGGGGTTGGGGGAGAGAGGAGGAGGACAAGGGAGGCCCTTCCTGTAGTGCTTGGCTCTTGAGCTGCAGGTGTCTCCTCCCACGTGCCCCTTTGTCACCAACTCAACTATGGCGACAGCTCATTCTCTCCTTCCTCACTCTTATATCTCTTCTCTTTGGGGGTCTTCCACGTAGGGTAGCATCCATTTGTCCCCAGGGCTACCCTAACTGGGGCAAGGGTCTACCTCCCCTACACCCTGATCTTTACCCACCCCTGCGCCTCTGAAGTGGGGTGAGTGAAAGGCAAATTGGGGGTGGGGGTTGAGTGATGCAAATTCATCAATTCTTCCCAGACTAGCCGATTTGGAAATTCTGGGGGGTGAGGACAGCATTTTGTATTTCAACAGCCCTCCAGAGAACTCTGGGGAACTCTGGGAAATGCCGAAGTTTGGGAACCACTGAGAGACATCTGCAACCACAATCAGTGCCTGAGAAGGGTACCTTCCCTTCCCCATAGCCAGAGTCATTCAGGGCATTGACATTTGAGGTGACTTGCTTGGCATCTGAGCTGCCCCAACATCACCTAGCCTCTTTCCTTTCCTTTTGCCTCTGGCCCAGCTCAGCCTTGCCATGGTGAGGTCAGGGGATGCAAGTGTTAGCACACACAGGCAGCTCTTGCAACATTTTCAGGTGACAGGTCTGCTAGAGGCAGCTCTTTGGGCAGGTGGCAGGCGTGGGTGGTGGGGAGGGAAAGGAGCCACCTTCTTCGGCTTCCTCTGTTTTCTGCCTTGGTGATTGAGCTCTGGCGAGGGAAGGCATGCGCTGGTCATGGAGATAGATGTACCCTCTATTCTCCAGGACGGAGACAAAGAGGGGCAGGTGGCGGCTGCTCCAGACTCCTGGTTTTCCCTACCGGGACCACTTTCTGGAGCCTCTATTCATGACTGCACTCGGTTTGTTGGTGTTCTCTCCCAATGTTCTCAGGATGATTTCTTGGAGATCTGGGGGAGGAGTGGGCAGGAGAGACAGGAGTGGTGGGGGCAGGGAATATGCAGGAAGGAGAAGGAGGGTGGGTGGAGAAGCCTTCCCGGATAAGAGCCAGAATGTGGAGGTGGAAACAACATGGCAAGACAGGAGAGAAGTATGTGACAGATGGACATCTACTAGGGCATGGTGGGGAGAGGCAGAGAAGCACTCAGAGGGACCAGAAGAGCCTGGCCCAGAGGGATGGAAAGAAGCAGGCAGGCAGAGGAGCTCCAGGGGAATCTCCCTTTGGGGGAGGATATCAGATTCTAGTCTGTGAGGACAGCCCCTAACCTCAGGCCAGTAGGAGACCCAGAGCCAGCAAGATGGGCCTGCAGAGATGGTGTCAGGGTACAGTTTGGGTCTTACTCTGGAGTTTAATGCTGTTACTTTCTTGTAGGGAGTCCAGGTGCCAACAGCAGGGAGAGCAGATGGCGGGTGTGTGAGGTAGGAAAGACATGGAGGGTTATAGATGTGAAATGAGACAGCATCTTCTGTCAGTGACCCTTGACTCAAGGCCATCTGTCCCTAAAGATGGCCCCAAAAGGGGAGAAGACCGAAGTTTATGGTTTCATATGATCTTAGGCTCTATGAAAGAGTTAGAAGTCTGGACCCTCTGTTCTCCCCGATCGAACATACAAATGCTGATTCAGGCCCAGGTTTCAGAGAAAACCTGGTTCCAACAGCAGCCCCTTTCTTGGTACCTCAGTAGAAAGACCAGGACATAGGAATGGTGTTGTTTGCAGTGCTGATGGAGGTCTCAGCCCACAGCAGCAGGTAGAAAACCACAGGTAAGGGGGGCTGCAGAGAGCAAAAGGGTCTCTGTTCATCCTTCCACCTACTGTCCACAAACTACCACTGACCTCCACCTGCCCGCCCATTCACACCTCCCATTCATTTTCCTATCTCTTCACCCATTTTCCACCCACCCACCCATTTCCCTTTTCCCTACCTATCCACCCACCTATCATCCATTCATCCACTGATGTTTCTCATCTGCTCATCTCTTCACATACCCACTATCTCCCCATTTTCCCACATAGTCGTCTATCTACCTATCTTTACACACACTTGCCCATCTACCCATCCTCCCACTCACCCTCTGTCCATCCATCCATCCACCCACCCATCCATCTACCCACCCATCTGTCCATTCACCCATCAGTCCATCCATCCATCCATCCATCCATCCATCCATCCATCCATCCATCCATCCATCCACCCATCCCATCCCATTCATCCCATCCACCATTTGCCTACTTTTTTCAACCTACCTGCTCGCCCTCATCAAGCTAGACCATTAAAACACAGAATTAGAGATGTAGCAGGGTGGAAAGACCCTTCTGCATTAAGGAGGAAACCAAGGTTCAGAAGAGGAAAGGGGTGTGTTCAAGGCCGCATGGAGCTTCTGTCGTCAATCTGGGACAGGACTGGAAATCGTCGCTCTTGTCTATACACCACAGGTTCTCCCCTGGGGACTGGGAAATTGCCTGGTTGTTATGCTGATATTTACTCTGGTGTTTGTTCACAAAAGCTGCAAGGACAGGAAATGTGACTGCCTCCACCCACCCTGAGCCAGGGCTCTTATGTATGTGCACATGTGCTATCCCCCCTCCCCATGTGTGTGTGTGTGTGTGTGTGTGTGTGTGTGTGTGTGTGTGTGTGTGTGTGATTGGATGTATGGCTGCATTTCTCTGTGTGTGCATACATGAGCCATCTACATGGAGGTGTGAATTAAGGTGTATACTTGACAGCCTGTATATGAGGCACACCGTGGTTGTTTGAGGGGGAGACAAACAGATATGTGGGTAGAAATGGCTATGTTTTTCCTCCCTTGTCTTCTGAGAGTCTTGAGGTGCTAGCCCCGTTTGAGGCTGACTCCCCACTGTGCCTCCATTTCAGGAATTGCCCCAATTCCCATTCACAGCTGCTCCCTCCCCCAAGGCTGCAGCTCTGTCCAGTGCCCAGGCAGGGTTCAAGTGTAACTCCCCTCCCCTAGCTGGTGTAGTGGAGGTTACTCCCAGGCCCGGGTGGTGGGGTGGGGAGGGAGGGTGTTCATTTGTGCAAGTGGCATTTGAGCGAGCTGGGCGGGTTCCTCTGAGTGCCAGATCTGAGGTGGCCTGTTTCCCTCAGTGGTTCCCGCAGCTAATACCTCATTCTTGGGCAGGTCAGACTCCAAAGCAGATGGAGAGATGGCTGCCAGGCCTGGAGCCTCAACTCCACTAGTCTGCATCCTACTTACTCGGCCAAGGATAGAGAACCCCTCCTTGCTGGTGCCCCAACTCTCCCCAAGTTATCTTACCTCATCTCCACCCCCACCCCCCACCGCCATTTTCCTGCCCTTGGCCTAAAAAGCTACAGAAAACTGATCAATCAGAACAAAGGCCAGACAAGTAGCAACCAAAAGGAGTAAAGGACAGCTTAAGGCATCCACCAATCAAAGCAAAGGGCAGGTTGAGGAGCTGGCCAATCAGAACAAAGGACACACTGATTTCTCTAAGCCCTTGGGGTGGGAGATGGGAGTTGGGTGCTGAATATGCTCAGATAGGGTGGGAGATCTAGAGGTTTGGGTAATCTCTGGTCTACCACAGATAGGTCATTGTTTTTCTTTGAGCCTCAGTTTTTTCATCTCTTAAATGGGGAGATAGCTACTGCAGCCTGTGGCTTCAGAAATTTCTCTTGCGTGTAAGGCTTGCTCCATTGCAATGGCAGCCACTCCTGTTTCCTTAGCACACACATGGCAGATGTCACAAAAGTCAGACCCTCCCTGGGTTCCTCTTGGCGATCCTCCTGCCTCCAGGTAGGAATAGGTCTACATAGACACCAAGATCTGGATCCTTTTCCTTGAAGCTCCATTCAAGAGTGTGGGTCAAGGGAAAAAAACCATTTTTTTCTTTTGAGATTTTCTGGGTATGGGATCTTCCCTGTGTGGGACAGTGCTGTGCGAGCAGGCCATACTGGGGTCTCTGGTCTGTGCTACACGAGGGAGTAGCTGTTGCCATGAGAACCTGGAAGGCTCTGACATCATGCTGGGTGTCTTCAAGGAGATGGGGCTCCATGTAAGGGTAGCACTGATGCCTTGCAGGCCATGCCTGAGGGCCACGGGCAAGCAGATTTAGGGATTGTGTTGTCTGGAATCAACTGCTTCCAGCGTCCAGGAGTGGATAGACATCAACCATGACCAAGACGTGGTACACCCTGACAGTGGGGGAGACCAAAGCAAGGCCTGGGCAGGGAAGGCAATGCTTACTATTGCCCTCCCACTGGGAAAACAAGAGTGTGTGTGGCTGCAGCCAAGGAGGCTTGGAGCTGACGCCCGGGCAGACCCCAGGCTTACGCAGACCCCAGCTCAGGGCTTGTCCTCAGCATCCTTGTGTCAGGGAGCATTTGGTTCATTCTTGACCACCCTTGGGGAAGGGGAGCCAGGACCCCGACCCCTTCACTTAGTGGACTCAGCCTTTGCAGTGTGACTGTGTTGAGAAGAGGCCCCCAATATTCCTTTGGATGGTGCCAGCTTCCTGTAAAATCTTTTGGGACCCCTCGCCATTCAGTGGCCACAGAGTTTAATCCTCCATTCTGGGGTGTCTGAGGGTGTAAAGTTGACAACAGAGAAGCTTTATCTGAGCCTCCTTGTGCTATCCTGTCCTAGCCACATGATGGATTTGGTTTTCTAAGTCCTCCCTGAAAGGGCCATATCATTTGGATAAACCTCATCTTGTTCTTATCTGGGACAAAAGAAAAGAGGACGATCAGACCACATTGAAAGAGTGAGGAATTTGCATGCCCCCTATTTGGGCTAACAGCTTTCTATGAATACAATGCTGGTATTTCAGCTCTTCAGTCATTACCAGCTATATATTCATTCTATGGGGTCCTCCAGGAGCCTCAGCGTTTGAATAGGAGTGGGGCCCAGACAAGCCATGTCTCCTCCATCCTGTGGTTACTCGCTTCATTTTCTGAACACAGACTCACAGCATCGGGAAGGGCTTCCAAGGGTTGGGAAGAGAGCACAGCTGAGTGGATGGTGTGAGTCACCATTCTCCCTTGGCCTTGCTCCCCTGTTCCGTTACCTTTCTCTTTGATCCCCTGTGGCTCTGGCCAAGTTAATAGAGCAAGAAGAAGAGACCTTTGTTGTCTCAGTTCCGGCTCTCCAAGGACGAGACCTATTCCCGGGAGGGGAAGGCTAGGAGGCAGTCAAGGTTGACTGCCTTCCCTGCCTGCAGCGGCCTGAGTCTGTTGTGCCTACCATTTGTGCTCAGCTGCCCCTACTCCCCAAGCTTACTGCTTCCCACCCAGCCCTAACTCAGCTGAAACTGGGCTATGGCCACCGATCCTCCAACAGAGATGCCAGAGTCGCTGCTTTACCTAGGGAAGGAAACCTGTGTTGACTCTTGGCTTGACTTCATAGCTCAATGTGGAGCCTTCACTACGCCTCTGGCCCATCTCCAAGCCTCAGTTTCCCCATGTGCAGGGCAGGGGAACATGGGCAGTCTTTGGCCTTAATACTGCTGGAGTCTGATGCTCTAAGCTCAAGTGTCTACGTCTTGGGCTCACCTCATAGTCCCTGGACTCAGGACTCTGCCTGGGCTGCCAGGCAGAACCACTTACACTCTTTCTTCTCTTCCAGGATGCTTTGCTGAGCCTGGGCGCCGTTATCGACATCGCGGGCCTTCGACAGGCTGCCAAGGATGCCCTCTCGGCCGTGCTCCCCAAAGTGGTAGGTGTCTTCCCTTCCTGCCCTCCGCTCTCAGCCTTTGTCTAGCGCTGAGGTCACCATGACAGACCTTCATTTGGGTTTGGGAATATGTATAGCAGGAGAGATTGAGGATAGACATAAAGAAGAACTTCCTGGATATCAGATCTTGGAGGCCCTAGAGGACTCACTCTTCACGCATGACTCTAGTATTGGATTAAAACAGGAGGCCGGAAAGATGGCTCAGTAGTTAAGGCAAATGACTGCTCTCCCATAAGTTGTGAGTTCAATTCCCAGCAACTACATGGTAGCTTACAACCATCTATGTGATCTGACTGGCATGCAGGTGTACATGCAGATAATAATAATGATGCAGAAAATAAATCTTAAAAAAAAATTAGAGGGCTGGAGAGTTATCAATCTCTAAGTGTCTCTGTCCCATCACAACACTATGAGTGAGATGGTAGGTCAAGGGGGCAACCAAGTTCACCTGAACTTGGTGCCTTCTTGGGGGTGCTATATACCTCCCCTGCCCTAGGCACTTCTGGCTCCAATAGCCATTGATCGTTCTTTAAGCAGGAGGCTGATGAGCCAGCTCCTAGGAGTCAGAGCAGCAGGGCCACAGCTGCTGCAGATGGGGGGATACAGGGAACTTTGAAGACTAGGTTTTGTATCAACATAAGGAGCATGGAAGACTTCCTGGAGGAGGAAATGTCTAAACTAAGTCCTCTTGAACATCCTCTCCCTGCTCTACACACCAGCTAAGGCAGCTTTGGCTTCAAGAAACATGACCAACTCAGGATGCAGCCTCCCCACCCCGCTAGAGCCTATTGTCTCTGGCTCTGAGTGATGGATAAACCTCCAGAGGCCCAGAGAGGGCGGGTATTTCACCAAGGACACACAGCAAGACAGGGACAAATGGGGCTTGGCATGTATGCACCCCTATTCCCTGTCCTCAGCTCTGTCTTCCCCAAACCTCCTAGAAGTTCAGTGCCCAGGAGGAGGGCTAATGACTGAGCTTTATTGAGCGTGAAATTGGTAGGAAGTGGGTGGTGTGTTGGCGCCCAAAAATAAATCCTTCGGGAGAGGGTTGTAACTGAGACAACATCTGCCCTGGGGTGGAGGAACATCTGGAGGGTGAGGGTGGGGGAAGCTGGCAGGTCAGAGACTGTGGACCTGCCCTGCAAGTCTTGAGGGGTGTGTGTGTGTGTGTGTGTGTGTGTGTGTGTGTGTGTGTGTGTGTGTGTGTTGCAGGGAGGGGTGAGTGACTGGCTTGGTGCCCAGTTAGCTACAGCCTAAAGCTGGGGCTGAGATGACAGCTGAGGTCCAAGAAGCAGTGAGATGCTACTCAAGAGGCCAGTGATGGGCTGGGGGAGCCCAGGCCTGGGGGAGCCTCTGCTCCGCTGTAGGGCGGACTGGGCCCTGGGAGGTGGGGGCTGGAAGAGGAGGAGAGCTGCAGCACCTGGCTTCCTCATCAGCACCCATTGTGGCAGGCAGCCCCAGTGCAGATGGTGCTGATGTGTATGAAACGAAAAGCAACCCTCCTACCCAGTAAACTCGGCTAAATTTAACCAGGATGGCTGGGTGTGAGGGTGGAAGGCGCGGACATGCGGAAGTGAAGGGGTGGCTCCCACCCCCGCCACCCTAAGACTGCCCACCTTTCTCTGTGGAGAGGATGGACTCTTAGACACGGGGTGCCCTGCTAGGCCCTGAACCTGTTTCAGCCAAAAAACCCAAAACCGAACCAAACCAAACCAAAAAAAGCCCCTAAACCCTCCAGAACTCCTGATCAGTTAACGAGGAGGGGGCAGGGTAGAGATGAGGGGTAAGAGCTCTCTCGAAGTGGCTTTGTTCCTGGATTTTGGCTCAGAGGTTGGGCGTAGTGGCTCTTGCTTATGATCCTAAAGCAAGACTGTCACAAGTCCTCAGGCAGCTTTAGCTACGCAGTGAGTCTGAGGCCAGCCTGAGCAGCGTGAGAAAGCTTGTCTCGAAAACAAAAAACCTCAGACAAAACCCAGTTCAAACCTGGACCCCTTTCACCAGGGTCAAAGGGGTTCTGGACCTTCCCAGAGGTTGCTCCTACCCTCCTTGGTCCTGTAATCCAAGATCATGGTAGGGAATCCCCTGTGGAATATCCGAAGGCCCCAAAAGCAGCTGGCAGGGTTGTGGCTTCTCACAGGCTGCTGAGGACCTCACAGTTCCTGAGGAAGAGCCTTCAACAGCTCCCCCTGTAGTCCTTCCTGCCACCCTCGGCAGAGAGGCTTCCCCAGCCTCCCGGGAGAGTGTGGCCAACAGTCATGGGGTTGGCCAGGACCTCTAAGGGTCCTCATGTGGGGAAGTAGATCTTTGTCTGTGAGACAACAGCTTCTGCCAGGACAAGGCTTGCGATTGAGACTGATCTGTTCTAGGGAGGGAGGATTGTTGAGCAAAAGACCGGACAAGCTTCCAGTCAGTGCTCCCAACTCACTGTGAGCAATGGTTGATCTAACATATGAACTTACTCTGTGTCTGCTCCCAGCTCTTTCTAAGGCCCTCCAGCCTCGGCCCAACACACCGGTGCCCCTTCACCCCACTGTCAGTTCTGAACTGCTCCTTGCTCTCTTTGCCACTTGGCCTACCTGTGCTGGTCAGTTCCGAGCCTCATCCACATCCCAACTGTGGCTAGTCATAGCTAAAAGACTGCTTCTCCTGGGAAGCCCTCCAGAGCCCCACAGAATACAGGCACAGTGCCCTGGCTATAGTTTCTTGGCTGGGATCACTGGGGTATTGGAAGGAGGGAGCATCCTAAGCCAGAGTAGCCTGCATGCCATACCAAGTATGGCTTGCCAAATGCCTGAGGCTGGAGTTCAAGGTTAGGGTGTGATTGGCTCACACCTTGGATTGAGGTGATCGGGACGGAAAGTAGCAGATTCATGGATCTCTGCCTGCCCAGAACCCCTTCCCAAACCACCAAGCACTGCCTCCTAGGCCCCTATGGCCTTACCATGGACAGACTAGGGCTAGACGGCCTCTCTACAGGGTCTCACAAGTGCCTTTGGTTCTAGGAGACTGTCTACACCTACCTGCTAGATGGGGAGTCCAGGCTGGTGTGTGAGGACCCCCTTCATGAGCTGCCACAGGAAGGAAAAATTCGGTAAGTCATTCTCTGCCTGGCCTTTGCCCTCTGGCACTGCCGAGCGGTCTCAGGGTTGAGAAACCTTCCAAAATCATCTGGTCTACCCCCAACTTCAGTATCCCTGCCTGGGTGGGTCCCCTTGGAAGTAATGTGTCCTCCTATGTTGGGGATGTATTGAGTGGGATGGGTTCTCTCTTCATAGAGTCTTTTTCACAGAATTTTTTTCTTTTAATGGAAAGTTTCACAGAATAGCGCAGGCTAATTTTGAACTTACAGTGATCCTCCTGCTTCGGCCTCTCAAGTGCTGGAATTATAGATGGGATCCACCATGTCAAGTTCCCATAGAGTTCTTCTGGGTTGTTGTGGCTTCTCAGATGGAGTAGAGAGGGTGGGTGGAAGGGCGCGGCAGCATCTCTCAGTTCCAACCCCAGGAGGCCATGAGCATTACCCATGAGGCTTGGGCTTTGGATCCCAGTGTACCCGGGCTGCAGAAACACACTGCGACAGCTTCCTGTACTGAAGATTAGAAGTTTTTGGACCTCTACTACCTAAGTTCAGCCCCACCTCCCTGTGTGCTAGCTGTGTAACCTTATGAAAATCAGACATCCTCTGTCATATGATTCCATTTTGCTTTGTGTTTTTGATGATGTGGTGGTGGCAGTAGTGTTTATGGGGATGTTAGGAGGATTAAATGATTGTGTGTGGTCTGCTGTGACTATCAGAACCCAGAGTTCAGCACCCAGTGGTCCCTGATACCTCTGAGCCCAGGGGGTTCAGCTGCCTCATTTTCCCAGTAAAGAGCCATTGAGAGACATGTTCAAGACCACAAGCCAGTTGTGAGGCCAAGCTGGGCCCAAGACACAGTCCTAAGTGGGGGTGGGGAGGTGAGAAACTCTGAGTGACCCATCCTTGTTATCTAAAGACTATGGGAGCACTGAGTGAGGAGCAGAGGGCATGGTGGTTGCAATGAAGTGAGGCCGATTTCAGAAAGCTGTGCTTTTTCGGTCCAGCCTGCAGCTCTTTTGGTAGTGCCAGGGCTGCTCCCATGGCAACTCCATGGCATAGAAGTCCTGGGAGAAGTCTGTCTGGAGATACCAGCCTCATGGTCCTGGATCCTTTCTGGTCTCTGATACCCTGGATTCTAGGACAGTAGCCCCCGCCACCAGCCCAGAGCCCTTCCTTCTCCTTGGTCTGCCACAGGTCTAGGAGGTGGAGGAGGGCTAACACTTTCCCATTCGGTTTCTGCTCACAAATTCTCCCTTAGAGGACTGCAGTGAACAGAGCCACAGTCCCCTGGAACCTGTGTCCTATCTAGGGGTTTCTGCTTTGGACATGATGACAACAGTGGTTCTTCCATCATCATTGGAAGATGCAACCACTTCCAACTTTTTAGCGGTACTGGCAATTGAACCCAGGCCCTAGTGCATGCTGGGCTCTACTGGGCTACATCCTCCAATACATGTGCTCGTACGTTTATTTTGTGACAAGATCTCAGAAAATTGCCCTGGCTAGCCTGGAATTCACTCTGTGGCCTAGCCAGTCTCACACTTTTTCATCTCCTGCCTCAGCCTCCTGAGTAGCTATGCCACAACTAGGCCAGATCTTCTGAATCTTAAAGAGAAAAGGAGCTAGGCTGAGCAGTGGTGCCACACGCCTTTAATCCCAGTCCTCGGGAGGCAGAAGCAGGCAGATTTCTGTGAGTCTGAGGCCTGGTCTACAAAGTGAGTCCTAGGACAGCTGGAACTACACAGAGAAACCATGTCTCGAAAACCAACCAACCAACCAACCCAACCCAACCCAAAAAAAGCTGTAATGTGTGTTCCTTTTCTTCTCTGAGCCAGTGCCTCCCACCCAGAGTTCTTCATTTGTTATTAGCTTGGCTCCTCCAGGAAGTCTCCCAGGAGCTGGGGAAGGCGTTCCTGCGGGGAAAGGAGGGAGGATGTACAGAATGGCCCCTGGAGGGACAGGTTGGAGCCTCCTGTGGAGCTCTCTCTCTCTCTCTCTCTCTCTCTCTCTCTCTCTCTCTCTCTCTCTCTCTCTCTCTCTCTCTCTCTCATGCTCCAGGCCCTGCCCCCTTGGGAGCTGGTGGTCTCTCCAGTGGTTGGAGGGCTCTGACACTCTCCATTAGCGGCCTCTTCAGTATCCTCTCCATATCAAGTAAAGCCATTGGAAAAGACAATTAGAAGTAAACGTTCAAATGCAATTAGCCCAGAACTCCATGGAGATGGGAGGCCAGCGCCCACTGGGACAGAAATCCCAAAAGGCAGAGAGAGCGAAAGGGTAGGGAACTGGCATCTCAGAGCACAGAATTTAGGGCACAGTCAGGCCAGTAAGGACTAGGGGCAGGGTCTTAGGCTGGCGCCCTCTTCTCAAATCTGCCTGCCCGTAACTGTGTCTGATGTTCGGGCCCTCACTGAGCTCAGGTCTACCACTAGGACCGATGGACCCAAGGGTGGAGAATAGGATATGGACCCTATTCTTGAGTTTTCCCAGCAGAGTGAAGTGCGAGATGCAGGCATGTGGAAGGCATAGGCCGTATACCTGCCTGCTTCTCAGCCCAAATGAAGGCTAACCTTGGTTGACCTTGAGGGAATGAGTTTCCTTTTGACCTCTCTTCTGTGAAATGGTTGGGACTGGGGACAGGCTTCTCTCAAGTATGACCGTCAAGACAGAGCGGAGGCACCTGCTGTGTGCAGCTACGTGGGCAGCGGAGGGGGAGGGGTGATCTGGCAGGAAACTGAGCTTCTGGTGGCTGCTGGCTGGCAAACAGCAGCAGGTGTGACTGGAGGCTGGATCATAAAGGCAGATAAGGCTGAGGTGATGGACCGAGAATGAGCTAAGGTGGTGTTAGGGAGAGGCAGGGTGGAGCTCTGCGCACTCTCAGGGCGCTCGCAGCGTGCCCGGTTACGGAGCTCCTGTGGTTCGCCTTTGTGTCTTCCCAGGCTTGCTTGTTCTCTGTGCTCCCCGGACTAATCCTTCCCTGCTCCTCTGCCGTGGGTCAGCAGCGCCCGTTTCATGAGGCATGCACAAAGGATTCCCTGCCTATGAGAAAGAGCCAAGCTTTACAAAAGGGTGCTGGTCACCATGGCATCCCCGGGGAGATTCTGTCTGCAGAAGAGTTTGGGACTGACCAGCAGGGCACTTGGGCTTCAGGATGCTGTTGCTATGATGACAATCCTATTGCTTCCTCCGGGCCTCTGTCTTCCCCTCTGTAAAACGAGGTTGTTCCAGCCCTGAGTTCTACTGGCTTTAACAGCAATTCTGGCCTGGAAAGGAGAGAACCCCTTGAGTCTCTCCATCCCAATCTCCTAGCCTGTAATACACCCCAACCAGGCAGTCCTCTTGGCCTCAATTTCCCCACTGCCAACTGTAGGAGCTTTAGGCCTTCCAGCTGCCACTTGGGCATAGCCTTGGCTACCATTTGCAGGGCACTTCCTCAGGGCAAACCTGGTCTTTTCTCGTGGTAGAGTTCGATTGTCCATCTGGTTTATCTTGGAGAACACAGTGACTGTCCGTTCCCATTTCTAGAGTCTCATTCTGGCGGAGGAGAGCCAGGTGCTGGCCTAGATCATCTTTTGTCTTCAAGAGAGAGATGAAAGGTCACAGGAATTAGTGCAAGACTCAGGGACAGACTGAGGGATAGTGAAGAGATAGAGGATCAGTGAGGTGATGGGGTTCAGTTGGGGGGTTCGGTGGGGTGATGGGGTTCAGTTGGGGGTTCAGTGGGGTGATGGGGTTCAGTTGGGGGGTTCAGTGAGGTGATGGGGTTCAGTTAGGGGATGGAGTTCAATGATGGGATTGGGTTTAGTAAGTGGGATTTAGTGAGGGATTAGGTTCAGTGAGGGGTGGCATTCAGTGAAGGGGTTCAGTGAGGGCATGAGGTTCAGTGAAAGGGTCAAGGGAATAGTCTGTCATGGCAGAGAAGGCCTGGCAGCAGGGACAGGAGGTGGCGGGTCACATTGTATCCACCATGGGTAAGCAGAGAAGAATGAATACTTGCACCCAGCTAGCTTTCTTCTTTTTATTCAGCATGAGATCCCAGCCCACGGAATGTGCTACCCACATTTAGAACGAGTCTTCCTATATTAATTAACCTAATCCAGAAAATGCCTCACACGCATGCCCAGAGATTTATCTCCAAGGTGATTCCAGACCCTGTCAAGCTGACAATCAGTATATACCGCCACAGAGGCTGAGTGAGGGGGTGGGGATCCTGAGGGGTGGAAACTGAGTGGTGGCATGGAGAACAAACTAACTGAGGCTCCGTGGGGTGGGCTGGGGTGACAGAGACTCAATGAGGACCACAGCACGGGAGCAGGGCCCAGTGGGGATGAAGGGTCAGTAAGGAGAAGGGATGGGGAGTTGAATGGGTCAGGGAGAAGTTGGAATTTGTAGGGAAGGGCTGCGAGTGAGCTCAGTGTTGAATGGGTCAGGTTGGGGTGCTTGGCTAGGGCCAGGGCTCGGGAAAGGATAGCGTTCAGTGAGGGAGCAGGTATGGGCAGGTCTCAGTCAGGGAGGAGACCAGAGAAGGATGCAGGAGCTCCGGGAGGTGGAAAGGGCCTAGACACGTGGCTCCTTCCAGGCTGTTGACCTTACTCACACAGAGCTTTCCCCTCTATTCTCTCCATTAAACAAATAGTTGTTAAAGGAACGGAACTGTCATAAACTCCACGCCTATTCCTCTCTGCGCTCTGTACCCATCTGTTTTTCTTCATTGGGGCAGGCCATGACCACCCTGGCACCAAGACTGCGTCACTGGTATTCAGTTTGGTCATTTGGGCTTGTGTGTGTGTGTGTGTGGGGGGGTTATTGAGTCCCTTGTCCCCTGTCCTCAGCATCAGCCTGGAAGGGAGCAGGGAGGGGTGGGAAAGCTCTGAGGTCAGCCATAGTCAAGCCTCTCCAGGGTGGAGGGGAGCCCCCATCTCAGAACCCTTATTTATAGTCTGTGGGCATTTGTAGATCATTCAGGCAGTGAGTTCTGGGAAGGATGTGACCAAGAAAACAGGCACCCCGGGAGCGTGTGTTGTGTCCTCATCTGAGGCTGTGTGCTGTGACAGGACCAGGGGAGGTGCCAAAACTTCCTCAGAGGGCAGGATTGGGGGAGGCCCTGGTATTTGCTGAGGGCCTGGTTCCAGTCAAGGCTGCACTGTCTCAGCCTGTCTTTCCTCTTTGGTCCCAAGGCCACTGAGACTAGATTTCTAGTTTCAAATATTCCTTCTCTACTGAGAATTCTTCCCAGGTAGACAGCTTGAAGGATCTGAAGTAAAATTCAACCATGTCTTGTCCTGCTCAAATTCTATCAGGGTTTCCTATATCTTGGAACCAAACCCAGCTCCCCATGGCCTGGGCGCTCCTTGGCTTTGCCTTCCACCACCCAGCGGTACCTGCTTTCTTGTGACTGTTTTCCAGTGGGTATATATTACTCTCGCCTTTGAGACTTCATCCATTCAGTTCCCTCTGCCTGCTCATCTAGCCCCCGTCTGTCTGTCTGTCTGTCTGTGTGTCCTTCAGGACTCAGGCATCTCCTTCGGGAAACCTTTTCTGACCCCACTCCCATCCCATATGAGGATGGATTGGGCATGCTCTTGATCTTTTTGTCGTGGCTCTGGTACCCAACGCCACTGCGGATCTGTATGTCTGTCTCTACATCACGCTAGGATCCCTGAATCAGGCAGGAGCCCCACCCCTCATGTCAGCTCCCTCTGCTGAAACTGACCCGGAAGGGCCATATAGGAGACTGCAGTGTATATCATGAGGCCTCCTGTCTGGGAGGTAGATTCTTGTGCTGTTAAGGATGACAGTTAGAAACCTGGGTAGGGGGCCAGTGGCTAGAGTAGAATATCTCCACAGAGGCTGGACAGTAGCTTCAGAATAGAGAGCAAGGTACAGCTGTGAGTGACACGTGGGAAACGACTCATCAATTACTGAAGGGAGCTAAGGAAAGAGGCAGCTAGGACAGTCTACAGATGAGTCACAGGAGTTTTGACAGGGAAGGAGCTAGAGGAGACACATCCAGGCTAAAATATCTTCCTGCACTTCAGGGACATCCAGGGTGTCCCTCATACCTCCAGGTGGCCTTGGAGTTTCTGGAGTCTGGAGTTGTGAACCAGATCCTGAGACTTATGAGGCCATGTGCACAGGATCCTGGGGGCAGGTGCAGCTGCGTCTGGGGGTAGGAAGTGGGATAGTATGGGCTGGTGGGTGAGATTTCGTAGTTTACTGACCATCAGTGCAGGGAACATCATCCCATCGTAGCTTCCGGCCTGTCTGAAGCCAACTAGCATGGTGGGGTTTGAGACCCCAAAATCCCCAGCCTTCATCAATTTGGTCAGGAAGAAAGATGGCTCCCATTGCCCTTCTGCCACCCTGACTTCAAGCAGTTGGAACAGCCCAGACTAGATGTGAAGGGCAACAAATGAGAGACAATACGGTTCTTGTACAGTCTGAATTTGTTGGAAGGGCAGGGAGGGAATGACTGCTGTGTAGCTCAGAATGCTATGTGACCTCGAAAGAGATGCTCAACCTCTTTGGTCCTTTTTTTCTCCAGCAGCTGTGACCTCCTGACTTGGTGACTTGCAGGCCACCCCCCTCCCTTTTCCTCATCTAATCTGTGCTGTATTCCTCCAATGACCCTGATTGCACGCTCCAGAGTCCCAGCTTGTCTTCTGTCCGGGCCAGGCAGTTCTTATAAACACAATACGTGGAAGTTGCGTGAGAGATGAGGAACCCAGGGCAATTAATCATCAGGGAGTGACATTTGGTGAAAAATTGGGTGCTTAATTAAGCAGGAAGAGC
The DNA here is from genome assembly GCF_011064425.1 of Rattus rattus. NCBI lineage: Eukaryota > Metazoa > Chordata > Mammalia > Rodentia > Muridae > Rattus > Rattus rattus. The sequence continues at coordinate 99,801,567 of NC_046155.1, forward strand.
CAAAGGCCTGTGGGAAGATGGTGTTTGTGGAGGGCAGAGAGAAATCTTCTTCACACAACCAACCTCTCCTGCCTCAGTTCCTAGCCTCCACATGTGCCCGTGCCCTGCTTGAGGCTCACGGGCCACACGCCTCTGGTATTGTCCAAGCATAGTGATTAAAGCTAAATCTGGTACCAGCTGCTGGGGTTCAAAGCTTCACTCTACCACTTATTAGCTATGTGATCACAGATAGGGTTGCTTAGCCTGTCTGTACTTTAGCTTCTACTTCACAATGAAGATGACAATAATTTTTAACCCCTAGAGACGTTAAGGATTCTGAGTCAATATGTGATGCTTAATCTTCACTGCCAATCGTTTGGAGTTGGAATCATCTAGGAAATACTGGTCGATGTCCCTGTGCAGGGTGTTTCCAGAGAACTTTAGCAGGAAGCAAAAATCTAATCTGAATGTGTGCGTGCTGGGTCCCAGCATCCATCTTTCTCTGCTCTCTGACTATGGATGCAACGTGGCTGGTTACCTCACGTTCCCGCTGTAAGAAATGGAGCTGCTTTCACCACCACGCCTGCCCCAGACATGATAGCTATGATTCCACACTGTGTGCCCAGACAAGCCCTTCCTTCTTTATTTTTTTTATGTATATTTTGTTACAGAAAGGAGAAAGGTTAATATAGAAATTGGTACCAGAAGTGGGGTCATTGCTGTAATAAACCTGACCATGTGGTTTGTAGGTCTTTAGAACTAAATGCCTTGTGGGAAGGATTGGAATATTTTGGAGCCGGAGGCTAGAGAAGCTCTAGAGTGCTATAAAAGGAGCTTAACGGGCCGTTCTTGTGTAAGTGCGGAAGATCAGAATTACAGTGTAAATGTTATCAGGACAGTTCTGTCTCACAAGATTTCAGATAGGAATGAAGAATCTATTGGGAACAGGACAAGAAGGCACTTGTTTTACATACTGCAAATAATCTGAAAACATTTAGGTTGTGTCATAGTTATGCTCATTGCACTTATAGAGATTTATAATGAAAGTTCAAAGCAGAAAGATGTGAAAATGTGCGATTTATTAGGGGAAGGAATGTGAACTCAGTTGAAGTTGTAGGCATAGAGAATATCCACAGGTTTAAGGTATTTGCACCATTAAACCAAAGCATTGTGCTTTGCACTGAGCCAGTAGGAAATGTGGTCTGAGGGTTAAACCATATCTATTGAAAGCATTAGCTCTTAAAAATGTGGATTCGTTGGAAGGAAAGGCGATTGAACTGAGAATGTCACTGGGGGTTCTCAGCTCAAAACAACTGACTGGGGAAACATTTTTCCTAGCGGCATCACCAAAGGGCACGTTAGAGGTTAGTTACCAATGCTGTGGGAGCAGTGGGCCAGGCTATGTCATCAGCTGATATCAGAGCTTCAAAGTGTCATTCCTCTCGTATCAGTTTGGCACATGTAAAACATGAGTCGTAAGACCATGCAGGCTTGAACCAAGGTTCCAGAAAGCCTCTGGGTTCAGGAAAGGCTTTCCAGGGTCAGAGTCCCTACAAGGAGGTCCTGGGAGGCCACTGCATGAAATTTGAAAGTGAAGCCCACATTTTAAGGAGACCTCAGGATGCTGAAGACGTGAGGATTATCCACCAAGAAAAGCAGCAAGAGTGAAGCCAAGCCACTGGATATGTTTGCTACAGGCGGCTGAGCTGGAGGGGTGGGCACCCGGATAGTACCACCAGGAGCCATAGATGCTAGCTAGAGCTTTGAGATCTGTTGCTTGCTTTGTTGAGTGTCCAGTCTCGTTTTGACTTGACCTTTCTTTGCTGAGGGTCCTTAGTCCTTCTTTTTGGGATAGGAAGGCTTATTATGTGCCACCGCGTATTGGACATGTGTGAGCTGCTCTTTGATTTTACAGGGGCGCACAGTTCAGAGGGCTGCCTGAACCCCGGGTGAGAGTTCAGAGTTTGAGCTTTTGAACAATGTTAGGATTTCTGAGAACTCTAACATATAAAGTACATGCATTTCCCACTGTGAGGCGGCCTTTGAGGACCAGAGGAAGAATGTTATGATTTGAAGTGATGTGTTTGGGTAGCAGGTGGGCTTGGGGAGGCTAGTCTTCATTGTCAGCCTAACTGGACTTGGCATCACCTAGGAGACACATCTCTGATGTGTCTGTGAGACGTTTAAATAGAGGGAAGGCCCACCTAGAACGTGGACCATGCCACCCCCTGGACTAGCATGAGAAGTCGGTTTAAGGAGGGAGCAATGAGAAGCCAAGATGGCCACTAGTTTCATGCCTCTGCTTCCCGACTATGGAGGTGCCGTGACCAACTGCCTCACACTTCCATGGCCACACCTAGAGCTGTTCTCACTGCCTTCCCTCCCACAATGGACTGGACCCTCGAACCATGAACCAAAGGAAGCCCTTTCTTCCTTGAGTTGCTTTGGTCAAGTGTTTTCGTTATAGCATCAAAAGTAACTCATCCAATATGACTGTGCTGGTACAGGGAATGCCCCATGACCGTAACTAGGCTGGCTCCTGCCACGTCTCTCTCTGGTGCTTAGCACTAAAACTTTTTGAACAAAATGGGAGACTTGTACTCTCCTCAATTTCAGTTCCTCCTGGGATGCTCAGAGAAGGTAGATCGCTCACCTAAGATCACGTATTGAGGGTAGGATTTGACTTGACACGCCTAACAGTGAGCCCTGGCGTTCCTCTTTTTCCTATTACCAGAGGATCTGCCCTGGGTTGTGTGCATATGTCTTTCCCACATCCACCAGCAAGACATATGGAAGGCAGGCCGTGGCTCCCTGATTTTTGGGTAGGATAGGCGCAGGGTGGGGTCCCACTCTTACTTGGACCTTCCACATGTCTATCTCGAGGCAAATCATCTAGAAAAGTGGTTCTCAACCTTCCTAATGTGGCAGCCCTTTAACACAGTTCCTCACGTGGTGACCCCCAAACCATAAAATTATTTTCATCGCTACTTTATAACTGTAATTTTGCTACTGTTATGAATTGTCATGTAAAGGTCTTCTTTTCTGATGACCTTAGATGGCTCCTGTGAAAGGATCATTGGAGCTCCAAAAGGGGTCTTGACCCACAGGTTGAAAACCTCTACTGGAGACTGGGGCTTGTGTGCAGGGTTCAGCCTGTTTGTATCTCCAGGCTGATGGGAGTGGGCCCAACCCCTCTTTGATCTAGGGCCTGAGAGGTGAGACCATGTCTTATTTTCAGAGAGGCTGTGATTTCTCGGAAGCGGCTGAGCTGCGATGGGCTGGGACCTTCAGACCTACTAGGAAAGCCCTTGGCCAGGCTGGTGGCTCCACTGGCCCCTGACACGCAAGGTAAGGGCTAGAGACTAGACAGGACCAGGGAGGCTTGGGTCTGTTTCCAGGTCATGTCTGCTTTCTACCCATCCTCATCTGTCTCCTTGTGCTCTCTGTCTCTAGCTGTCTCTCCTTTAATTTTCTTTCTAACATGCTACTAATCTACCCGAGCCTAATTTCCCAACTGTAAAATGGGACACCAGTGCCTTTCCTGAGGGGTGTTTTTGAGGCACAAACGAGGTGGCTTGTGTAAAGGGTCTCGGTGACTGTTGGCTGCTGTAGCTGTGTGCTTGTGCCTGTTGCCAGATGGGGCTGGAGTTGTTGTCATGTTCTCTGTCATTGTCTGTGTCTCTTTCTTGTCCTCTCCATGCCCCCTGTCCGCCATGTCTCTCTCTGCCTCGTGTCTCAGTCTCTCTAGGTCTCTGTCCTCTGTCTCGATGTGGAAAGTGCACAAGACTGGGAGTCAGGAGACCTGACTTGCTGAGTGATCTTGGGCAAGTCACTTCACCTTTCTGGACCTCAGCTTCCTACCTGTAGAACCGGGATGCTCATCCTTCCCTGCCTCCTTCTGTCCCTCCCTCCCTACCACCCTCCCTCCTTCCTTCCTTCTCTCCCAGGGTTTCTGGGAGAATCACAAGAAAGTTGTCAAGTGAGGGGACTTCCTTCTGCCTAGGGGTTGTCACTGTGGTTGTTTCTGTCACTGACTCAGGTCTGCTCTCTGTCTCACCGGGCCTCTGGGTCTCTCAGTCTTTGTCCTGGCCTCTCTGTCTGCATCTTTGTCTCCTTCCCTGGGTCCTTACTCAGTATCTCTGGGCCTCACTGGGCCTGCAGGACCACCTCATTGCCCTCTCCTCCCTCAGTGCTGGTCATACCCCTGCTGGACAAGGAGACTGGAACTGTGGCAGCCGTCATCTTGGTAAGAGCCTGCCCAAGTGGCTGGGTTGTGGGTAGGATGGCAGAGAGGAAAGCAGGGTGGAAGGACTGGTTGGAGCGTGTGTGTGTGTGTGTGTGTGTGTGTGTGTGTGTGTGTGTGTGTGTGTGTGTGGAGTGTGAAGGTGTACTACCACTGGGATAGATTGGAGGCAAATGAGGGCTTGACCAGAGCCTGGGCCATCTTGATAGTCCCATGCTAGGCCTCGTCCTGGCAGGAAGAAACCACTGGTTCATTGGGTAACCCAAGCTTCATCTGAACTCAGCCCTCATCAGTTTCCTCTTGGAAAACTCTGGATGGGTTCTGGACAGGGATACATTGAGGTGATTGTGACTGACAGACACTGAAAGGGCACAGAGAGAGATGTGAGGCTGTCCCCACTGGAAACACTTAGGCAGTTCGGGTATCAGAGCTGCTGCAACTAGGGGTTTAAGGAAAGGCGTGTGTCCCCAGTGGAGCTGCCTGGGTGACAAGCATCAACCAAGATGCTTCTCGAAGTTGCAAACCAGTGGGAAGAGAAGGGGCCTTCATCGGAAATGGAGACTCAAGGAACTCAAGAGGTTGTTTTCCTTGGGTTCCTGATGCTCTCAGCTGCCCCTCATGGGGTCCCCCCAGGCATCTGCTTCACAGCTCTGTAGAGGGGTGGCTGAGCCTTGCCAGCAAGGGTTCTATTGCTCTTGTGATCTCTTTCCCATCTCTTTCCCATCTGGAGATGGAAGTCAAATTCCTTGTCTTGTCCCAGGAAAGGGTTTGCACCCCAAGCCAAAGAAACTGTTGATCTGCCAGCATCAGAGTGGTGGTTCCCCAGACAAATAAATTAGGCTCCAAGGGACTCCTCCTGATCTCATTAAAAGGGAATTAGAGGTTTCTGAGGCGCCTGACCTTTTATGAGCTGCAGGGTAGGCATGGGATCGGAGGGGGCAGCACCCACTGGGGTGAGGTGCCTGGCTTGACTCCCTGACTCCTTGACATCGGGCCCCATCTGCCTGAGGAAGGAAGCCCAGAATCATCCTTACTGATCCCCAGTTCCAGTTTGAGTCCCCCTGGTGAGGTGATCTGCTGGGGACAGAACCCTCATACCCTACTTCTTGCCCTGTTTCTTGGTGACCTGTCCTGGAGTTGTCAGACTGACGATGACAGTGGCTTCAGCCCACCTTCTCTGTAGGCAGAACGGGTTCTCAAAGTACCAGGCTCCTTGGAGCCCTGACCTCACTTTGATACAGTGAAGATTTGAGTGGAAAGGAAAGCATTTCCCCAAGGTGACGACATTCAGAAAGTTGTTCATCTTGGCGACAGAAGGATGGTTGCCATGTTCGCCTTGGCTAGTGTTGAGCCAGGGCTCTGGGCTTCAGCTTTCCAAAGGGAGGAAACTCCGGTGTAGTCTTAAGTCAGCCAGTCACCGTCTGGGTGCTGGAACCAGCCATTTCTACTTCTTGGAGCTTTCAGTCTGGGGACAGCCAGGGACACCTTCAGGCCACCAGGAGCCAAACGGATTTATAGTTGCCAGCAGGTGCTCCGATGGCAACTGGAGCAGCAAGGTGTGCCCTCCAGTGGAGAGAGCGTGGAGTGAGGCTTCGGGGTGTGGGTAGGAGGTGGGAAGGCTGAGGAAGGAAAGGACAGTGGGAAAGGCATGAGCAAAGGCAGGGGGAGAGGAGGTGAGAGTCAGGGTGGGGTGGGGGGAGGAGTGTGATCCAGTGAGGCTGAAGTGTGAGATGTGTACTACGGAGGAAGGTATTACCTGGGGCTCAGAAGTGTCTGACAGACATTCTCTCATCCCCTCAAAGATCCTGACAGCGAAGGGCTCTTGAAAGGACTTTAGAGCATCTCACTGACCAATTCTCTGAGCCTGAATCTTCCCAGTCAGGAGGAAACAGACTTCTTAGGAGGCCTGCTCCCCAAGGCACACACATCTGACAGCTGCTCCCTGGGTCACAGGATCCTTCGTCCTCACAGAGGCAGCACAGGCAGCCATGGGGCACCCAGCTGCTACCCAATCCTGAAGGTAGAGGGGCAGAGGAAGAGGGAGGACCATACATCATCAGCTCTTCCTTGATAACTCCAACTTTTACCTGGGTCTCTGCTGTTGGTGTCTATCATCTACACGTACACATGTGCACACGCACGCACACAGCCACCCAAGACCTCTTCCTACTAGGTATCAAGCGCTGTGTGCTATGTCTGGGAACACAGAAATAACCAAGAGACGGATCATCGGCTCCTGCCTTCAGACCATTAGTCTGGAGGGCATGAGGCAGGTGGCAAACGTCAGGGAGGGTTGCAGACCTCACAAGCTCTCGCCGGCAGCCAGGGAGTCCTGTGAGGAGTGTTGGGTTTGATGGAACTGCAGTCAGCAGAGGACCTGCTAAGAGACGTGCAGTCCAGGTGCACAGCTGTGTGTCTGAGTTCTGAGTTTCCCCAGCTCCGTTCAAGGCACCTTGATTGCAAATCCTTTGTGTGGAAAGTCTCTTACTCTGTTTTTCAGTTCCAGGAGAACAAGTCTCTTTGAGGAGTGGGTGGCTCTTGGTCTCTGGCATATGATGCATGATTTGTGCCTGCTCCCCGTCCCCTATCTCTGTCTGTCAGCTCCAGGCATGAGAATAGGGTGTTCATGCCGTTAGTCATGTTGAACTTGATGAGGGTGGGCCTGGCAGCCTGGCCAAGTTTTAATTCTTTCTAAACACTGGTGCCCACTGATTAGCATTTCCCACTGAACCCCAGACACCCACCTTAACATCAACCTTTACAAGGGTAAATGTTACCACGTGTGGGTGTGTTGGGGAGATGAAATGGTTCGTGTTGTGGAGTGTTGGAAGTAAGGGTGTGGCTCTTGGGTGTAAAAACTAATTTTTTTAGTGTGTACATGTGGATGGTGTGGGCATTGGAGAGGTGTGTGTGTGTGTGTGTGTGTGTGTGTGTGTGTGTGTGTGTGTGTTTCCACAGGGGAGTAAATACAAGTGTGTACATGTGAAGGGGCCTGAGGTCTACCTGTGTATGTGTATGCTAAGTGGGTGGACTGAGGTAGCCCAGCAGTGCATGCTGGGATAAGGGAACATCACAGTTTCTTCTTTTCCCTCAGCATTTTCAGCCTCACAGCTCTGCATCTGGGTCCAGGCCTTTGGAAAACCAAGGAGCTGGTCAACCCCCCCCTCCCCCAAGCTCTAGAGGGGTCCTAACTGCCCCTCCTCCTGAGAGCTGGGTCCAGGTGTAGAAGGAGCGAGAAGGGACTCTCCTCCGCACACTAACATAAAAGGCCAGCATAGTTGTGTGAACACATTCAGCCTCAGGCACCCGTTCCCAGCTTAAGCTTCAACTCAGTCCTTAGCCCCCCACCCCTGCCAAGTCTCCTCCAGGTCTTCCTGGCTCTAGTCTTGCTTTCTGTCATTTACCCTCCATCCCACTGATGACAGCGATCAAATGCTAAAGTTTACCATAGCATCCTAAGTCCCAAGTTCCAGACATTTCCCTCTATGGCTCCATGGATTTTACTCCCTACCCCAGGTACTTCACCTTCTCACATACCTCCCACTGGGCACTAAAGCAGGACAGCCTCCTATCTACCACATCTCTCCCCCTTTCTGCTTGTACTTCCAGGGCAGGAAGCCTCCCAGATCCCACTCCCTCTAAGATTCACAGTCCAGGTTGTCTGTGCACCCCAACCCCTCAGGTATAAGGCCCCACACCCCCTCCAAGTGCACCCTGACTCACCCTGCTCCTGGCCAGACTGTCTCCCCCTCTCCATCTGTTCCTGGCAGGGGACCCAGCACAGGGAGGCAGGCAGGGGTTCTGGGAAGAGGGAAGCAGGATGAAGCCCACACCCCCTGCAAGCACTGTGGGAGCCCCACAGGTGGTGAACAGCTTTGAGGAAGCTAAGGAAGCCGAGACAGCAGGTGGGGAGGGAGCCTTGCTGGCGGGCCACCAGGGGTCCCTAGACTGTCATCTCTACTTCTTTCCATCTCTGTCTCTCCACATTTTCCTCTTCAACACGCAAGGATGCTGGAGAGAGGAGAAATTCCCACTGACCCAGGGACACAGGCAGAAAGGGGAGGGATGGATAGAGATATCCTAACCCTGCTACTTTCTGCGTAGTGACTTCGGGAAGGTTCCCCCACCCCTTCTGGGCCCCCTGGCTCACCTGTAAGGGGAAGACTGCATCTCACTGTGGTGAGAACCATGTGTAAGGCAAAAAAGCACTCCTCCCTCAACCCGTTCATCTCTGCTGCAGAGCTTCCGGGCAGGTGTCAGTCACACTGGGCTTCTTCATCCCAGACATAAGGGCAGCTCAAACCCCACCCAGAACAGATGGAGCTGGAGGTAAAGCCAACTCCACAAATTCTCCAGTCAGGGCTTGAAGCGCTCCATGTGCGGACGGTGGAGAAGGTTCTAAGGTCCCCCTTCCTGACGCTGTACGCCTGGACTATGCTATCTATTACACAGTTTGCTCCAGGAACAGGACAGTAAGCGTGGAGGGTGATGGGACAGAGACAAAAAAGTTCCACCCTTTTCACCTGCCCTGGACGTCTTCCTTGGGAGAGTCGCCCCAGAGCTAGCTGCCTGGCCTGAAGGACGGGCTTACATGCAGGTCATAGACTGTGTTGGTGGCAGCTGGTGTAAGGCACCAGCCATGGGAGGACATGCTAGTGAAGACAGGCTGGGGAAGTCACAGCTGGTCCCTTCTCCCTTCTCTCCAGGTGCACTGTGGCCAGCTGAGTGACAGTGAGGAGCAGAGCCTGCAGGTGGTGGAGAAGCATGTGAGTTGGGTAGGACCATTGCCAGAGCTTGTAGGAAAGACGACCTGGCCAGAGAGCTGGACAGGCCTGGCTTCTGGTTCCAGCTCGACCACCTCGAGCAAGTCAGTTTCACATCTGAAGATGCGGTAACGATAGCACTGACTTAGCTGGGTTAGTGATGAGTCAACCTGAGAGTAACTGAGGCTCTTTTCTGCCTAAGATCTCAGGAGTCTGTGATCTTATTCAGGAGGGTGTTAGAAAAATCTGGCCCTCTTTTGGAAGAGTCCGTGAGCAGGGGCTGGAGGAAACTATACTTGGCCGTGGAAGGAGCAAGGGCAGTGGGAACTCCTTGGAAGTGGAGGAACCAGTGGTGAATTAGTTGGGACTAGAGCAGGTGTGGACAGTGGGCGCTATGTGGCCCAAAGAGGGATTCGTTTGAGCTAAGGAGGGGAGTCAGGTAGTGGCACTGGTATGGCGGCAAAGGTATGCCCACCACTCTGCCTACTCTAGGCTCTGGTGGCCCTGCGGAGGGTTCAGGCCCTGCAGCAGCGCAGGCCTGAAGTTGTTCAGAACACCTCAGCGGATGCCTCTGAAGATCAAAAGGATGAGAAGGGATACACCGCCCATGACCGAAAGATCCTGCAACTGTGTGGTGAGGGCCAAACTCGGGCAGGTCTATAGGACCCGACAGGGTGGATCCTGGAGGGGCAGAGCCAGGTCTCTGGAATAGGTGGGACCTGAGAGGTGAGGTGTAGCAGAAGGCAGAGCCCAGATAACACTTGGAAAGCATGTGGGTCTTCTGGGTGGTCTTGTGGAGCCTGAGAGGCAGGGATAGAACCTGGAAGCAGCCCCCAGGCAAGGCAGAGTCCTCTCTGATTTGAGCCTCGCCTTTGCAGGAGAACTCTATGACTTGGATGCCACTTCTCTGCAGCTCAAAGTCCTTCGATATGTGAGTCCCTGAACATTTTCTCTTCCACCCTACCTTTCTCCAAAGACCAACAGACCCTTGACCCCGTCACCTCAGTTCAGATTGGGACATCCCATCCTCTCTTCTACAATCCTGAAAAAAAACCCAGAGAGGCTAGAGGGGGTCTAGCCCTGCCCTCAGCCTGGCTCTGTCTGTCCCCTTGCAGCTTCAGCAGGAGACACGGGCCACTCACTGCTGCCTCCTGCTGGTGTCAGAGGACAATCTGCAGCTTTCCTGCAAGGTGAGGGTCCAAGTCCACTGTGAGGCGGGGCGATCTGTGTCTGTCTTTCCTCCCATAAACCTGTCTCCATTACTGGGTCCCACAGGTCATTGGAGAGAAAGTGCTGGGAGAAGAGATCAGCTTTCCAGTGAGTTCCACCTCCGTCCTCTGCATTGGAGCCTGCAGGGACCAGGACATCCTAGTCTAGCCGCCTAGAATGTCTTGGTGGGAGTAGTCCAGATCATGAGGTCTACTTAGAAGTATTACAAAGGAGCGCTGTCTCTTGCAATCAGGCTGTAGTAGAAGCAGCCTCTTAGAGGAAGCCTTACATGAGACCAGCTCTCTTCCGCTTGAGTATTTCTAGAACCTGTTAGAATCTCTTGAGACCAGTAAGATTCCTCGGAGTCCACTTATCACTCTCTAGTTAGGGAAAACCTTCAGGTCTACTATTGGTTCCACAGCCCTCCCTACGCCTCTGTCCTCTGCTCCACCCATTCTTTGAACTGTTCAAAGAGTTTATTGAAACTTCTAGTTTGGAAGGCAAGGATGGGTTGGCACAGGGAGAGCTGGGCCAACTCCCAGCTCTCCCTGTGCCAACTGGGTCTCTCTTCACTTTCCAGTTGACCATGGGACGCCTGGGCCAGGTGGTGGAGGACAAACAGTGTATCCAGTTGAAGGACCTAACCTCTGTAAGCCGTGGCCATGCTGAATCAAGGGCGAGGGAGGGGGAAACCCTTTGCTCAGGCCCCAGTGTCTTTGGACTGGGATAGCCTAGAAATGGTGAGACAAGACCCAGAGACATTGTGCATTGTAGAGTATGGTAAGAGCTATGTAAGGAGGCACACTGCCCCTCCTTACTGTTCCTTCATCCCTGCAGGACGATGTGCAACAGCTACAAAACATGTTGGGCTGTGAGCTTCGGGCTATGCTATGTGTCCCTGTCATCAGTCGAGCCACTGACCAGGTGGTGGCCCTGGCTTGCGCCTTCAACAAGCTTGGAGGAGACTTGTGAGTTTGGGGGTGGGTGTGTCAATAAGGAGCTGAGAGATCAATTGCAGTGTGGGGTCATAGTGTGAGAAGAGGCCCGGCCGTAGTAGGCCTCCATTAATGAAGGATTGCTGACACTCCATCATCTATTGTTCTTTTGGTATTTTTTGCTACTGTCCCTCCATGAGGGTGGAGGCATCGGGGAGGGGAGTAGAAGGACAGCCAGCTCTAGTCTTGGTAAGTCTCTAGTCTGAGGGAGGAGGCTGGCCTTGATCTAAGTGACTCTAGTCAGAGAAAAGAGATGTGGCTTTGACTTAAAGATGCAATAGCTCTCTTGAGACATGTTGGGCTATGAGCTTCAGGCTATGATGTCCCTGTCATCGGCCAAGCCACTGACTAAGGTGGTGACCCTGGCTTGCTGCGCCTTCAACAAGCTTGGAAGAGACTTGTGAGTTTGAGAGTGGGGTTGTCATGATGTCATGGCAACAGCCCCGGGTTCTAGAGAGTCTGAAGTCAGAGGATCACATAAACCTAAAAGTTTCAGGCCAACCTGGGCAACATGTTTATAAGCCTGCCTCCAACAAATAAAATCAAGTCATGGTTTGGTCTGAGTACAAGTAGAGCTTTCCTTTGGGAGAGCTCTGAGCCTGAAGCAGGAGGCATGGCGTGTGTGAAGAGAGTTCCTTTAACTGGTGGATATGAGCTTCCTGGTAGCGAGGGGCTAAGAAGCCCATCTTCCTTGTCCCCACCGGTGACCCCCAGCCCTTCGTCCAGCTTCACAGATGAGGATGAACGTGCGATCCAGCACTGCTTCCACTACACAGGCACGGTGCTCACCAGCACCTTGGCCTTCCAGAAGGAGCAGAAGCTCAAGTGTGAGTGCCAGGTGAGTGCTTGCCTGGAGCTTTTCCTGAGAACCAGCTCCAGCCCCAGAAGGCTACCCACAAGGGTGATGCTGCCAGTGTTATCTAGGCCAGTGGCAGCACTGCAGCTGGGTAACCTAGTGACCTGGAAGTCGCTTAAAGAGGGAGGGCAGTAGTTCCCTGGGCTCTAGGCGTTGTCTGTGATTGCCCTCTAGTGTCTAACACCGGCACTACCACAACATCTGGGCAGCAAGAGGCAAAGGTAGCAGACATCTGAGACCCAAGGGCTTCCTGTTCCTCACTGGGCTACTCCCACCCTCTTCACTTAGTAGCCAAAGGGTTTCAGCAGGCACGTCAGTTCCCAGGCTGCTCTGGGAGTGCTTGGGAAGGAATGAGGACATCCTGGGCCGTCTTTATGATCTTCATTTACTCCTTTCCAGGCTCTTCTCCAAGTGGCAAAGAACCTCTTCACCCACCTGGGTGAGTGACTGTCTCCTGCACAGGCACTTTGGGCAGGAGATGAGATGTGGAGGGCTTGTCTGGCATTCCTCAAGTCTCACGTGCTTCTCCTTCCCCCTCCCCCAGATGACGTCTCTGTCCTGCTACAGGAGATCATCACAGAGGCCAGAAACCTCAGCAACGCAGAGATGTGAGCAGAAGTGGGGTGATGTGGGAGGGAGACTGAAGCCTCAGCCCTCGCCACCTCTGCCGGGGCCCCTGCCTTCTTGTCTGGCATTTCCTTCTGCCTGGGCCTTTGTTTCAGCCAGGACAGCGCTAGCTATGCTTGCCATGGGTTTCTGTGACACATAGTAGGAACTAAAAGCAGTACAATACAAAACAAATAAAAAGCAAGTGAAGGGATGCTTGGAAATGGCCAGTCCAAGGGGAGTGCCTCACTTTCGGACACTTTCCAGGGTCTCAGAAATCGCCACCCTAGTCATAGGTGGTTGGAGAGGCGTCAGGACCCCACGAGCCAACCTCTTCTCTCCACAGCTGCTCCGTGTTCCTGCTGGATCAGAACGAGCTGGTTGCCAAGGTGTTCGATGGCGGAGTAGTGGACGATGAGGTGAGGGAGTATGGAGGGTGCCCGGGAGTAAGCTAGGGGACCTGGGGAACAAGCCACATTTGAAAGCTGTCTACACGCACAGGCTAACTTCTTGCTTTCTGTTCCATCCCTGTCTGGGCAGAGTTACGAGATCCGCATCCCTGCGGACCAAGGCATCGCGGGCCACGTGGCGACCACGGGCCAGATCCTGAACATCCCAGATGCATACGCCCATCCGCTTTTCTATCGCGGCGTAGACGACAGCACTGGCTTCCGCACGCGCAACATTCTCTGCTTCCCTATCAAGAATGAGAACCAAGGTGCCGACCTGTGGCCGCCAGGGGCGGGACGTGAAGGGGCTGGACGGGGGCGTGGCCGGGCGCTGCCTCGGGGAAGTTGCTCTTAGTTTCTTCAGATCTGCTACGGTTAGGAGCTGAAGAGCTTAGGATTGTCTGGTCTTGAGCCATTAATTGCAGGGGAGTTTGGGGATGGCAGGTCTCACTGGACCCCTTCACCTGTGATTCCTGTTTTGTCTTTCTTTCCCAGAGGTCATCGGTGTGGCTGAGCTAGTGAACAAGATCAATGGGCCATGGTTCAGCAAGTTTGATGAGGACCTGGCCACAGCCTTCTCCATCTACTGTGGCATCAGCATCGCTCACGTAAGGGAGCGCTACTGGGGTTAGGAAGGGTGGCCTACTTCCCACATCTGGTCTCTTTGCTCTGGCCTGTCTATGCTCAGGGCTCAGCAAATGGGGTGCTGTGTAGCCTGCCCTACATGCTAGCTGCCTCTAGTCACTCAGCATGAAAAGCTGGGGATACTATTTCTAGTCCTGTCTAGCCAACTTCCGGAGGATCATGAGAAAGAAAGGAAAAGAAACAAAACAAAACAAAACCCCACCTAGTTCTGCTGGGCCTATAATCTCAGAATTTGAGAGAGAGTGGCAGGAGGCTACATGGCAAGCTGGAGGCCAGCCTGAGTTATATGAGACACTGTCTCGACAAACAAAAATCCCAACACACACATATAAAGCCCTATTGGTAAGATTCTGCCCCCACCCCAGCAACTCCAAACCAGTCTACTAGTCAGTATCTTTTCGGCAAACGTCGGGTCTTTCTGTTCATGCTTTTGGCAGCTCTAGCCTGCAAATCCAACCTAGGTACCTGAATTAATCCCTTCTTTCTGGTCTTCTCCTCCAAGGGCTACCAGGTTCAGGGGACAGAGTGTCGCAGATGTTTAGAAAATGAGGAAGGCTAGTAAGAGAGCTAGGATTAGAGTCAGGGTGAGGCCTGAACACTGGGCTATTGATATTGCCTTATACTGGGCCCCCAATGGGACAGGAAGGAGAACTTCTGCAGTCTGGGCATTCTGAGGATGTCACAGCCTTCAGCTCCAGCACCATCTTTTCTGTTTTCTCTCCTCAGTCTCTCCTATACAAAAAGGTGAATGAAGCCCAGTACCGCAGCCACCTGGCCAATGAGATGATGATGTACCATATGAAGGTGAGGCTTGCTTGGAGCTTCTGTACATCCTAGGGTCCAGGGCCACCCGCTCCACATGACTTCTCGGACTCCCAGAATCCTCTGCAACCCAGGTCCAGGATGAGCTTGGCTATTGCTGGCTCTTGAGAATGGGAAAACAGACCCACACCATTACCTGGTCTCTGCTCTGCCTAGGGGGCCTCCCCACATCTCCCAAGCTTTTTTCTTAGCCCAATCTGAAGACAGCCAGCAGGCTCTCACCCAGGAGAAAATTTGGTCACCTGCAAGGGGATTTGATGGGTAGGACACTGGAGAGGGAAGAGGCCATATTCTCATGCTTATCTGCTCTAGGTCTCTGACGATGAATACACCAAACTTCTCCATGATGGCATCCAACCTGTGGCCGCCATTGACTCCAACTTCGCCAACTTCACCTATACTCCTCGGTCTCTGCCTGAGGATGATACTTCTATGGTGAGCTGGCCCTCTCAGTCTAGCCGGGGCATGGGGGTGGAGGGCAGGAAGCACAGATGTCAGTCAGGTGTGCATAAGAACTTCCGGGTGAGGCAGGGACTCCAAGAAGGCTGTGGAGTCTCCTTCAGACATAGACTAGGCATGCCTTTTGTCATTATGGGGCCACAGGGTGACTTAGGGGACAGCAGTGGGCTAGGTGGTGCCCCAAAGCTGCCCTTGGTATGTGGTCTCAAGGCTTGCAACACTGCCCATTCCTCTAAGATTATATGTGAGCTCGCTTCCAAGAAGTATTGGATCTTGGGCCCCTCAAATTTTCAATGGTTCGCGTGCCCATTCATCCATTTAATTTTCCTTTAGTTTAGAATATTAAGACTCTAAATTTTTGGGTATGAGGCTTCAGGAGAGGTGGAGACAGGAAGCACATCTTGACAGTGACAATCCTCACACTCTCTCTCTCTCTCTCTCTCTCTCTCTCTCCTCGCTCTCTCTCTCTCCTCCTCCTCCTCTCCCCCTCTCTCTCCCTCCTCCTCCTCCCCCCCCCCTCTCTCTCTGCCTCACAGGCCATCCTGAGCATGCTGCAAGACATGAACTTCATCAATAACTACAAAATTGACTGCCCAACTCTGGCCCGGTAAGTGCTCCAGCGCTGCCCTTGGAGCAGAGCCCCAGTTCACCTTCCCGTTGCCCTCCAGCCTCAAGTCCTTTGCCCCAAGCATTCTTAGGAGGGGGAGGACTGGATTCGTGGGGATGGGGAGGGCTCTGGGAGTAAGGATCCATTCTCAGACACTGGATGGTGAGTAAAGAGAGACGAGAGAATGTGATGGACACTCCGGAGGGCTTCCTGGAGGAGGAGAGGCTGAGGCCCCTCTGCTGTCCTGGCTCCGCCCACAGATTCTGCCTGATGGTGAAGAAAGGCTACCGGGATCCGCCCTACCACAACTGGATGCACGCCTTCTCTGTCTCTCACTTTTGCTACTTGCTCTACAAGAATCTGGAGCTCTCCAACTACCTCGAGTACGTGGCTGCTTCTCCCACATCTCCAGTAATGAGGCCCCGCTTGTGTGGCCGGTCCTTTACCTGGCCTCCCGTTCTGTCCTTTTTACTGTGTGTGTGGGGGTGCCGTACAGCCCCCACCTTCCACAAGTCATCTGCTCAGTCACAGAGAATGATGGACCTGATTCTCCCAGGGCTGCCGCACTCCAAAGAAGAAGCTGCTTTCCGGAACCTTCTGACTGGGTGGCCCCTGGGCATCTCATCCAGCTGTCTGTCCTCTGACGGCACCAGGGAGGAGGCCCTGGGCGACATTTCTCTTTTCTGCTCCCCTCCTAGGGACATCGAGATCTTTGCGTTGTTTATTTCCTGCATGTGTCACGACCTGGACCACAGAGGCACAAACAACTCCTTCCAGGTGGCCTCGGTGAGAGCCTGCCCTTCTCACAGTGGGGACCCCTGGCCTTGCCCTCCTCAGCCAGGGAAGGAATGGCAGTGAGACCAGCAGCTGGGGCAGAGAGAAGGGAACAATCCCTTCAGTGGGAGGCGTTCCCTCTGGTCCAGACAGGAGGGCTATAACCAGCACTTTTACGGACTTTTCCAGAAATCTGTGCTGGCTGCACTCTACAGCTCAGAGGGCTCTGTCATGGAGGTAAACTGCCATCCTGCCCAGCTCCTGTTCTGACCCTCCAAAGCCAGCGACTTGCAAGCTAGAATGCCCTCAAACCAAGCTTTCTAGCCAGGCTGTGGGAGTCATGCCTCGTAGGTTCCATTTTCCTGAAACAGGCACAGGTTGGGGTAAGACTAAGCCTGCTGGGTCAGCCTGAGTCAGGTTTGCAAAACCAGTGGGAACAGGGCAGGCCCACCCCTCAAACCTACTCCTTCAGGCCAGAGCCAATTCTAATCCCCTCAGTTTAGCCTTGTGGGATGGGAGGTTGGGGTTAAAGGGTACTGGTCTGCTCTCTAACGGCCTCTTGGGTCAGGAACAAGAGCCAAGACATCTGAATTCCATGCCTTGCGCAGGTCTTGATTCAGGGTGGGAACCACATCTTCAAGGTCACCTTGCCCCAGGCTGTCTCCCACAGCACCCCCTCCAGAGGTTGCCCCTAATGGCATACTCAGAGAGATATGCTTGTGCTCGCTGTCTCCCGGGAGGCCTGGTGGCAGCCCTAGTCCTGCCCTTTGTCCCTTGGGACGCTTGCTCCTCCTCCGAATGACAGCCCTTCACTATCAGGAGACAGGGCCTTGCCCTTGCCTCTTCACTGCCTTCCCTTGTCAGCAAACAAATATTTTCTGCATGAATTAGTGTCCAGGACATCTGGGGATCGTTTCAGAATTTTCTTCCAGCCCGTGAAGCCCTCTGAGCAAACCTTATCGGGTTCCTTCATGTGACAGCTAAGGGCTCTGAGTCACGGAGCTGGCTGGGGACTTACCCAGGGCCATAGAGAGCTCAAATAGAGCACTCTCAAAGGGAATAGGGCCTCTAACTCTCCTTCTCCCTGTTCTACTGAGCTTGGGGCCAGTCCCTGCCTGCCTTCCCTGCCTCTCTGGGAGCCTCTGGTGACGGGGACACTTTGACCCAGTGGGACCCATCTCTCTTCTCCCTACAGAGGCACCACTTTGCTCAGGCCATTGCTATCCTCAACACCCATGGCTGTAATATCTTTGACCACTTCTCTCGGAAGGTGATGGGGCCGTGTGGGGGATGTGTTTGGTGGGAGCTGGGAACCGGCTGCACAGAGGGAGCTGCGATCCCCCTTGGGGCGGATTGGACGTGTGCCACAGGGACCGTGACAGTCCTCCCCTGACACTCTCCAGGACTATCAGCGCATGCTGGACCTGATGAGGGACATCATCTTGGCCACGGACCTGGCACACCACCTCCGCATCTTCAAGGACCTGCAGAAGATGGCTGAAGGTGCCATAGCTCACTGCTGGGGAGGGATGGGTGGTTTAGCATGGAGATCTGAACATCTGGACATCTGGAGTGCTTCTGTCCTGTCCTTAGCCCCTTCCTGACTATGGTGTCCCTCCAGGCAGACCTAGTACTGGCCACCTTCCATTGCATGGTTCCCCATGGGATGCTGTAGACCCACTTCAGGACGGGCTGCGGGGCCCTTGTTCTCAGAAGGGACAAGGAACCTGGGTCCTCCTGCTTGACTCATTGTCCCCCAACAGTGGGTTATGACCGAAACAACAAGCAACACCACAGGCTTCTTCTATGCCTCCTTATGACTTCCTGTGACCTCTCTGACCAGACAAAGGGCTGGAAGACCACCAGAAAGATTGCGGTAAGAACCAGCCCTCTAACCTGAGGAAGCCCAGGCTAGTCCCTCTCCCCAGCTCAGTATGTCTCCTCAGTGGTCTGCACACCTTTCTGTGCTGAATTTACCCTGGTTGTATTTTGGGGAGCCCGAAACACAGAGTGCCTCAGAGTAACAGATGAAATGTCCCAGATGTGCACTGATCTCACCCAGGGTCACATAAGAAACTAGTGGCTACTGGGAAGTGGGCACTGTACTGGACCATCTCCCGTTAAGCTATCGAGGGTAGGCCCTGGGTGGGACTGAGACATCGGGCCCCAATTTGCCAACGTGGAAATGGGCTTTGGTGGACAGATGCCACTTGCAGGAGGTGATGACATTGTTGTTTTCTAGGAGCTGATCTACAAAGAGTTCTTCTCCCAAGGAGACTTGGTATGTGTCAAGTGACCTCAGGATGCCAGGGTAATGGTGTGTACAGGGGGAGGGGTGTTCCTGGCATGAGGCTGGGAGAATTTGGGTTAGCTGGCTCTACCTTGGTACCTGATGGAGGAGCAGGAGGGGCGGGCCTGATGATCTGGTGTCTGTAGGAGAAGGCCATGGGCAACCGACCAATGGAGATGATGGATCGGGAGAAGGCCTACATCCCTGAGCTTCAGATCAGCTTTATGGAGCACATCGCCATGCCCATCTACAAGTGAGCTTGGGGGGCACAACTGGGACCCTGTATAGAGAGGGTGGGGCAGCGTGTAACTGCCTCAGTGATAGTAAGAGGGCTGTCCCTGCATCCCCAGACTCCAGAGGAAAGGGGTCTTCACACTGTGCTGAGTCCCAGGCTTCATCCTGTTACAGAAGTGCTATCTGGGGGTGGGCTGTCATCTTTCTGCTGTCTGTGCTGTTTTCTGGCCTCTGACCCCTCCCCTCCTACTCCCAGGCTGTTACAAGACCTGTTCCCCAAGGCAGCAGAGCTGTATGAACGCGTGGCCTCCAATCGTGAGCACTGGACCAAGGTGTCCCACAAGTTCACCATCCGAGGCCTCCCCAGTAACAACTCGCTGGATTTCTTGGATGAGGAATATGAGGTCCCTGATTTGGACGTCACCAGGGCTCCTGTCAATGGCTGCTGCAGCCTCGAGGGCTGAGTGATCCCCTCTAGGGACCCTCCCTGCCCAGCCCTCCTTTCACAACTCTCTACCAGTCTGTCTGATGCATTGGGAACCAGAGCCATGGGTCCTGGGTTCTAGACCAGGATGTCCCCTGTGACCCGGCACATGCCACCCTTCCTGGGCTTCGTCTTTCTCATCTGCAGAAGGAAATCGAGATTCCCGGTCTCACACAGACTTGGCCGTTTGTTCTTCAAGAGCACAGTAGTGACCAGTGGCAGTGGGCTTCCTTCTGCACCTCTGACTGTACCGTGCCCAGTTCTGCCCAAGCCACTCCATCTTTGAGCAGTGCCACAGAACCTTCTGTGACCGCATTAGAGCCCTATTAGGTCAGTATCCTTGTTTTCCTGGAGGAATCCCAGGTCTCTGGAGACTTCGAGATCCTCATGGAAGAAGGAGAGGCCACCGAGAGAGCAGAGGGTATAAATCAGTCACCAGCTAGAAGTCACCGAAGGGTGAAGGGACCCCGAGGGTGCCTCTGTGCTTCTGGCAGGACTGGGACCCTGGAGGAAGCTGACAGCCAGGTTGCTCAGTGCTCTGCAGGAGGCAGTGCTCCAGCAGAGAAGGCAGGAATAAGGGACAGAAGGATCCTCAAGCTGGGAGACAGTCCCGTACACACCCCTGCCCTTCAGGTGGTGGACCTGAAGCGAGTTCCTTTCCCTAGCTAGGCAAGACAGGATCATTAGACAGCCTATTCTCTCTTTAGATTGAAGTCTCCATCGTTCTGTGGAGTCCGTGAGTGGTTGTGGCATGCTCTGCCACCCTGAGGCACAGAGAGCCTAACCTCCTTTCCTCTGAGTGTATCCCCCTGGTCTGAGCCCCTCTCCCATTCCTGCCATCAGAGAGGGGCCTGGCCTCTCTCCACAGGGCTCCTCTCCTCTTCAAGGCCATATCCACACCTGCCCCCCGGGGGGCTCAGGAGACTCTCCCAGGGCTGGGCCTCTTGGGTGAGTGGCCACTAGCTTCTCCTTCTGTTTTGTTCTGTATGTATTGTGGGTGGGGGAGGGGGCCACCTGCCTTACCTACTCTGAGTTGCCTTTAGAGAGATGCGTTTTTCTAGGACTCTGTGCACCTGTTGTTGTATGTGGTCCCGTGGGCTGAGTGCTTTGTACATGAGAATAAATCTATTTCTTTCTACCAACCCTCTCGCAGGAGGTTGTCTGTGGACTCTGTACATAGGTGGAGGGGAAACAGTCGGCACAGGCAAGTGTCCCTAGAATCTCTCTGACTACCAAAGCCTTTACCCCTAGTTCCTAATTCCCTCTTCCGTGACACCCCTATTCTGGGGGGCAGGGTGTGCCATAGATCTGTTGAGATGATTCCTGGGTCATATCTGGGGTCTAAGGGTTGTCGGCACACAGGAGGCTCAGGTGTCAGTTGACAGATGGTGGACTGGAAAGAAAGACCTGAGAGTCAGAAGCAACCAGGGAAGCTGCATGGAGGAGTTGACCTGTGGCTCCTTCTACACCTCTACATGCTGGTCTGCTGTGGTCATGACACCCAGATGGCCAACACTTGGACTTCAGAGTCTCTTTAGCTGTGGGGTTGTCTGGGTAACCATCGATTCCACAGCCTTGTTTCTCTGAGTGCTGTGGAAGGTGTCCCCATGTGTGTGAATCTCCATGCCAGATTTGACACTGGTTTCTGTCTGTGGACCTGAGAGATGATGGCTTGCAGGACAGCGGCCTGTGGTTGCACAGACGTCTGGAAAACGCACTGGGAGCTGGAGTCCCTGTGTCTCATGAATGTTTACTTATCCCTTCCCTACCCCTGGTGTGGGGGAAGGAGCTCTGGCATGACTGTTAGGGTGGTCAGGGCAGCTACCTCTTGAAACTGTCCCGTCTTCCAGAGTTAATGGTTCCAATTGGCATTTTATCCAAACATCGCAAGATTCCATGGCATAGATGCCGGTGGTCCGAGGTTTGGAGAAGTACTTTGCCAAGGCTAGGCTGGGAGCCGGTCCAGCAAGTCCGGCTCCTCTCCAAGGCCTCTCCTGCTATAGAATAGAAGGCTATCCTGGAGGACAGCTCCATCTGCAGTTTGGGCAGCACTGCCATGACACATAAGGGTGACAAGCAAGTGGGTTGGGCCCCAAAGAAGGAGCTGGGGTTGGAGGAGCGTGCGCGTGCATCCTGTGAGCAGTAAGTCTCCGTGGCAACAATTGCATCTGGTGAATTAGAGCTACTTTTAGAACTGACCCCTCCCCCCAGGGCTCAGTCTTTTTTTAAAAAGGGGATTGGGATGAGTGTGGTGTCTTGGGATGGGTGGGTGACCTAAGGGTGGTATGAGGTGGTCAAATGAAGTGAAGGTAATAGGGTGGGAGGGGGCACAAAGAAGCGTTTTAGAGCCATGTTGTAACCTTCTGGTGGTGGGAAGGGGATAGGTTATAGTGGTGGTGCCAGATCCAGGGAGGCAAAGGAGTGAGAGGAACTGGGTCCCTAGGGAGATCAGGAAAGCCATTGCTCCAGGGTCAGGCTCTGGCAGGGACAGGAAGATGGGAAGGCAGAGTAGTTGTGGGTATCAGGAAGGGATATTAATGGGGCAGGTCTTGCCTAATAGAAGTTCACACTGGTGGGACCTCTCCTGAAGCACAAAGCCAAGAGCTGTCACCACATAGAGGCACCTGGTTCCTTGTAGTCCTCACAACCCCCCCTCGCCCCCTGCCCTTCCTTCAGGGCAGGATAGGCATTGGGATTCCTCCCTAGTGTCAGTTCTCTACAGAATTAGAAAGGCCGAGCCTTGCTGAGATGGGAGGGAACTAGAAAGGAGGTTGTCCCACATCACGGGGAGCCGTGTGTGAGTGAAATCTTGGTGGACACAGCATAGCCAGGGTGTTCTGGAGGGAAAACACCAGGGTGAATCCCTGTTGGAAGCAGAGGGCACCGTCAGGTTTGGAGATCAGTGGGTCAGGTGTGACAACCAATGGATTGGCAGTTCCTGCCAACATGGCTGCCTTTCTCAATCCCTAAGTCACCTATGGAGATACTAGAGAGAAGTATGGGACTCTAGGACCCAAGGACAGTAGCCAGGATGCACAGGCCGTGAAGAGAGAACAAGGGGAGAAGCCGTGATGGAGGAGAGCACTCGCATGCTCCAGGCCACCTGCACGATCCCTGCCCGCCCTGACAGCTGTGCACATCCCAGAGCGGCCTCCTCATGGTGCTGCTTGGAGAGCTCCAGTCTGGAAATCCACAGCTTGCCAACTGTGGCTGTGGGGAGCTTAAAGCTCAGCTCTACCCCCTGCCTTAAAGTCAAGACCCCAACACACACAGAATATAGCTTACCCCCGGGGCTCTTCATCTCCACAGGGGTGTGTGTGTGTGGAGGGAGAGCAAAACACCACTCACAGGTCAAAAGAGTACACTGGTTCAAAGGAAAACCAGACGCCAAAGAAATGGGAGGCAGACTTGCTAGAACAGATGGGCTCTGCTCTAAAATAAATGCTTTAAATTTACTTAAGGAGATAAGGGAAGATAATAGCAACACGAAGTTAGAGCAAGACATCGTTTTAAACGAGCCAAGTGGAAGAGTCAGGCATGAAGAAGGAAAATGTTTGGATTAGGGAGAGCTATAGGGGAGAAGGCCATGGTGGGAACAGTGAGGTTTGCTGTCAGCTAGACCAGCTCTTGGCAAAGACAGTGTGTGTGGGAGGGGCGAGGAGCTGCTGTGACAGCGACCGTAAGAGCTGTAGAAGTCGGAAGTCCCTGCGTCCACACGACAAGCAGTTCAGATGAGGGGAGAGGGAGTGTCTGTAGAAAGTTGGTGGTGGAGCCGGGCTTTGGGGCTCATGCCTGCAGTCCCAGAGGCCAAGGCAAGAGGACTGTGAGTTCAAGGCGAACCTAGGATACAAAGTAAGTTTCAGGCCAATTTGGAGGACATACAAGAGCTTGTCTAAAAAATATGAATAAAGAAAGTGGCTGCAAATATACTTTATTTTTAAAAAAAGACCTAAGGGAAGAGAAGACCTAAGATTACAGGGGTCAGAGTGTATCCACCAGGGGACGTGGAGAGAAAAACTGAACAACCAGATATGTCAGTTCAGGATTTTCAGGTCACTAATACAGAGAAAATCAAGAAAATGTCCAGAAGCAAGCCCGAGTCAGGCTGTCAGAATTCTCAGCACCGTTCGCTGCTGGTTGGAATGCAAAATGGCACAGCTAAAGATCGGCTGTGCACATTCCGCGCGGTCTCTGGGGAGCACGCCAGCTTCCTGTGTACACAGAGTATCTGACAAAGAGACTAGGAAGCCACACGGAACCAAAAGGACCCATAGGCCACAATGTTTTCTGAACACAAAATAATAAATGTAAACATTGATAGGTATGATAATAAGAAATGAATAATACATTTCTGTAGGTTTGGGAACTAAACGGCATGTTATTATGTTTCTTGTCAGTTAAAAAAAAAAGGATTCTTTATTTTTATTCTTAATACTGTGAGGTTGTTAGAA
Source organism: Rattus rattus (assembly GCF_011064425.1). Taxonomy (NCBI): domain Eukaryota; kingdom Metazoa; phylum Chordata; class Mammalia; order Rodentia; family Muridae; genus Rattus; species Rattus rattus. The sequence continues at coordinate 99,825,433 of NC_046155.1, forward strand.
TTGCATGGTAAGAACCCTTCATCACATCACAATATGGCCGAAGCAGTACTTAGTGTAATTTATATCTTTAAGGTCATTTATTAGAAAAGAGGAAAATTTAAAAAAAAAAATGAGTGAAATAAATGAGCTAGGCATTCAACTCAAGAGGCTGAACCTAAAGGGGGCAGAAAACATCAACAATGACAGAGAAAATTGGCAAAGCCATCAGCTTGGTCCTTTGAAAAAATTAGTAAGACTGATATCCGGTGAGAACAATAAAGAAGAGAGGGGCTTGAGAGATGGCTCGGGCCGGGAAGGTCAGTAGTTGCTCCTGCAGAGGATCCATGTCCGGTTCCAAGGAGACATAATGCCGTCTTCTGGCCCCTGTGGGTACTGCATGCATGTGGTGCATAGACATACATGCAGGCAAAACACCCATACACATAAATAGAAACAATTAAACCTTAGAAGAAAGAACAACGACAGGGCAAAACCCAGAAAATATTTACAGACACAAAAGAGTAAAAAAATCATAATTAGACGGTAGCAAATAACCATGGAAGAGACAGCACTTTCTTTGGCTATACTCCTGATTTCACAGGTACATTTATTCATTACTGGCTTTATTCCTGGGGTACTGAAATCTTATCCATGATGTTTGAACCTATACCAACACCACAAACTCTTTTCCTTCTAGGTATTTAAATTGTTTTGTTCTGTCTTTTTGGGGGTAGGGTTGCACTGTATAGCCCTGACTAGCCTTGAATTCCCTGTGTAGACTAGTCTTAAACTCCTAGACATCTGCCTGCCTCTTCCTCCTGCATGCTGGGAGTAAAGACATGTGCTGCCACAAAGCTTCATGTTTCCAGCTGAGTTCTCTGGTGCATTTGACACTGGCTTTTCTGAAGGCAAGAGATGAGGACCTAGATTTGCGTGGGCAGAACTAGCCTTTCACTTCTGGGATAAAGGCAACTTGATGGTGGATTAAAACAAAACCTAGATGGAGCGAATGCATTTCTAGAAGACCATATAACTCACCAAATATATTATTCAAAATATATAAATATGTATTAAAGGGATGAAATTATAACTCATCCTCTGAAAACCTGTTCTAAGGATGGGGCTCACGAGACCCCACCTTTCCACGAGGAGCTTTTGTAAAATTTATGTTGCCAGGGGGAGGGGGAGTCACTTTCCATGCTCTGGTAAATAACCTCATGCACTCGCTTATACACATAACCTTAATTAGACTCAGAGCCTCTCTCTCTCTCTCTCTCTCTCTCTCTCTCTCTCTCTCTCTCCTCTCTCCCTCCCCCTCCCCCTCTCTTTCTTAGTGCCTGTCTGTCTATGTCTCTTATACATACACACAAGTACAAAAATGCACACACACAGAGGAAAATAGGAAGGTAGAGGAAAGACTGGGAAGACAGAGGAGTCAGCAGGAGTGAGGGGAGGAGGGAAGTGTATATACCAGAATACATTGTATATCACAAAACCAGAAAAACATCAATAACAACAGCAAACCCAAAACACTCCCACTCTGTTACAGATGAATTCACTAGTGTTTAAAAGAATGGTTAGTTTCCAATTCATAAAAACCACTCCTGAGCCAGGTGGCGGTGGCATACACCTTTGATCCCAGCACTTGGGAGGCAGAGGCAGGCAGATATCTGAGTTCCAGCACAGCCTGGTCTACAGAGTGAGTTCTAGGACAGCAGGGCTTTTATATAGAGAAGCCTTGTCTCAAAAAGCAAGAACAAGACAAACAAACACAAATATTGAAAAAAGGTACAGGTCGTTTATGTAACTGGCCTGTCTTTTGACTTCCAAATGAGATAGTCCTAATGCAAGAGATAACAGAAAAAAAACAGGGAGAAACAGCTTAGAGAGCACAAACAGTGACACGTGGTGGTCACCACAGTTTTGTTCGTGAACGGCCAATATTCTATGTCAAAATGTAGATGCAATGGAATATTTTTCAATGCATCATAACCAGATGGAAAAAACTTCCTATGGGATGAAAGAATGTTTTCACCCCAGAAAACCCAGAAATGTAATTCACCATATCAATAGGACTTATTGAGCAAAACCATGATTACCTCAATCAGTACAGAAAAAGGCGTTTGATCTAGATGATGTCTATTTGTGATTGAAATGGCATCAACATCGTGGGATGAGATGGTAAATTGACTTGGAAAAATATTTCAAAAATCTTCAGCAAACATTTGAGTCATTTTCAGGACCAACACATTCTGTTTATGAAAAAATATAAGCCAGAGATGCCTGCTATCACTGTCATGGCTGATCTTGGTTGTGAACTTAACAAACATCTGGGGAGAGGACCCCAACAGAGGGGCTGCTTCCATCTTTCTGGCCTGTGGTCATGTCTGTGTTCATTAGTGATTGATGTGGAAAGGCCAGTCCACTGTGGGAGGTGCCGCCCCTGGGTGGGTGGTCCTGGGTATATAAGAAAGCTGACTGATCACTGGAGGAAGCCAGCCAGGAAACAGTATTCTTCCGTGGCTACTGCTTCAAGTTCCTGTCTTGAGAGCCTGCCCTGGCTCCATTATTGCTGTGCTAAGAGAACACGATCAAGATAACTTAGAGAAGAAAGTGTTTAATCGAGCTCACAGTTTTGGAGAGTGAGTCCATCCTGGCAAGGAGTACGGTAGCACACAGGCATGGTGCTGGACCAATAGCTAGGAACTTACATCTGGTTCACAAGCAGTCGGGGGTGGGAGGAGGGGAGGGGAAGGGAGAGAGAGAGAGAGAGAGAGAGAGAGAGAGAGAGAGAGAGAGAGAATAACTGACAATGGTGTGGACTATTGAAACCTCGAAGCCTACCTTCTAATCCTTCCCAAATAGGTCTACCAACTAGTAGCTAACTGGTCTACCAACTGGTAGCCAAGCATTCAGACAGCTGACCTTCTAAGGGCCATTCCCATTCAAACCACCACGGTTTCTCTTAATAATGCACTGTAACCCATAAGCTAAATAAACCCTTCCTTCCTCCAAGTTGATTTTGGTCACAGCAATTAATCACAGGCACAGAAATGCAAAGTAGGACAACGAATACAGTGTAACTCAGAAAGCTGGTTAATGCTGTGATGAAAAGAAACAAGACGTGTACATCTGGACTCTGAAAGGGAACTTGTTTTTCAAAGTTGATGCTACTGTTTAACTAGAAAGCAAAACAGGTCGATAGATGAGAGGTAGATCTAAAAGAGCTCATTATGTGTTTGTGAAATGCAAGCGTTGATAGCACTTCCATAGCTGCTCTCCCCCGAGGAAGAGAGAGAGAGGGAGAGGGAGAGGGAGAGGGAGAGGGAGAGGGAGAGAGAGAGAGAGAGAGAGAGAGAGAGAGAGAGAGAGAGAGAGAGAATGAATAAATACTGAAGAAGAAACTTGGCCATATAGTACTTGTCTACCACACGTCGTAGAATCTGGGTTTTATGCTCTGCACTGTAAAAGAAATAGCCAATATGTCTAGGGGGGTCACAGGCCCTAGTGGGGAAGCAGCCGCTGTTATTTTGCTAAATGGACGCCATGTGCCCATCAAATTGCCTTCTGGATAAGTGTGTTTGCCCATGGGTGAGTGCTGCTGTCGGCTTTGGTCAGAGATGCTTTGTTTTGCAGTGGGCAGCCATAAATGCAGACGCTCATAACTGGTGGAAGCAATGAGAATAAATGATGGTTGGATGCTCAGCAGTAAGTGGGGCATCTGTATCATCTCTGATGCCCAAAGAACATCGCAGGAGAGGGAGCAGAGAGTGTACTCCAGCCAGAGGAAGCAAGGGGACGTGGGGAATGCGGACTTCTGCGTGGCTTGACCATTGCACTCTTGAATCTGTAGTCCTTGTTGTTACGTGCCCTAGATTAAACCCACTAACTGCCCTGCCCTGAGGAGTTATAAGAAGTTCCTGGCTGCTCTGTGAAGAGGCATTTTCTGCATGGGGTAGCCTGGTAAGGTGTCCATGTGCCTGTGAACTCCTCCTCATGCTCCTCTGGGCAATCCTGATGAGATTCACTGATCATTTAAGAAAGGAAGGAAGGAAAAAAGAAATGAAGAAAGGAAGGAAGGAAGAGCAGAAAGCAATGGGGGCTGAGTATGGCTGATATACGTCACATACATGTATGCAAATGTCTCAATGCAACCTATTATGTATAATTAATGAATATTCATAAAATGGAGTGAAACACAAAAAAAAATCCATGAATATAAAAATAGGCTTGAAAGATCAAAGTAAAGAGAGATGTCATCTTAAATGGTATCGGTGTAAGAAAAGCTACTGGGCTAACAGAATAGGAACAGGGTGCTCAGAGGAGAGCATGTGGCCATTAGGAGCGCCACAGTGCTACCCAACAAAGTTGGAACCAGCACCTAGGGGGAAGTCACCTGTGATACCAAGGAAGAGAACTCTGGGTCCCAACATACCTTAGTCATGTGCACAGGAGGACGCTCCGTGGATTAGGCTAAAGGTAAGAGGTGAAAATGGAACTGGAAAGGAGGTAGCCAGGCTAGGTGGTGCCCGTCTGTAAGCCCAGCACAGGAAGATTAGGCATTCAAAGCCAGCCTTGGCTACAGAGTGAGCTCCTGTCTAGCCTGGGGTGTGTGAGGATCAAAGGAAGCAAGTCAAAAATAAACAGAAGAAAATGCAGAGTAATCCTGCGTGCATAGAGAACAAGCCATGGTAAAACCATTGGAAATCCAATTACTCCGGAACTGTAGATTTCAGATGTCTTATCGGTGACATGTGTCCCATACAAAGACAAAGAGCTGGTGGAATGGGGGAAAAAGTTATTTGCAATGTTTAAGATTGACAAGGTGCTAGTATCTGGGATACATAAGAAATTCTTGCAAAAAAATATCAATCTTGATAGAAAAAAAATAAAAAGGAGAAATCCCTGGAACAAGATATTTATGGAAAAAGCAGCTCAAAAGCATTTAGAAATCTGCTCAAGCTCATTGGTTACCAGAGAAACAGAAAGGGCAACAACAAACTATTTTATACCTGGTAGACTGGCAGAAACCAGACAGTCAGATGATGACGTCACCTGCAGGTGGGAAGTAGGAAGGTGGAATTTAAGACTGTCCACCCAAGTGTGGGTTAACATTTTTCTAGACACCAACCTGGTAGCTGTTATTCAAATGGGACACATGTGCAGAGGTATACACTTGCCTTATGACCTTCAGGGCCATTTCTGGGTGTGCATATAATCCTGAAATGTTGGAAGAAGGACGTTGATGTTGATCAAGTGTATAGTGCATTGGTGGAAAGGCACTGTCAGGTGATATTTAGCAGGTAGGGATAATATATACATGTACCATGAATCCAGAGGGGGGAGAGGAGAGAGGAAGGAGAGAGGGGAGAGAGGGGAGGGAGGGAGGAGGAGGGAGGGAGGAGAGAGAGAGAGAGAGAGAGAGAGAGAGAGAGAGAGAGAAGGAGGAGGAGAGAGAGAAGAGAGGGAGGAGAGAGAGGGGGAAGGAGGGAGGGGAGAGAGAGAGAGAGAGAGGAGAGAGAGAGAGAGAGAGAGAGAGAAGAGATTAAGATCTATTCTATGGTTCAATTACATAAATTTAAACCCAAGCATTCACAGTTGCAGAATGCATTTAATAAAGATTCTTGGTCTGGAGAGTTGGCTCGGTGGTTAAGAGCACTAACTGCTCTTCCAGAGGTCCTGAGTTCATTTCCCAGCAACCACATGGTGACTCTCAACCATCTGTAATGGAATCAGATGCCCTCTTCTGGTGTGTCTGAAGACAACTACAGTGTACTCATATAAACGAAATAAAAATTGAAGAAAAGAAGAAAAGGAGAAGGAGAAACCTAAAATAAAAGCAGGGCTTTGAGGGAGACAGGCAGCTTAGCGGGTAAATATACTTCTTGCTGCCAAGGCTTGTGACCTTAGTTTGAGTCCCAGGTCCCAGTTGGTGGAAGGAGAGAACCAACTTTGAAAGCTGTCCTTTGACCTCCATACGTGTGCCACACACATGCCTGCCACCTCCCCCAAATAGAGCAGCATGGATAAATGAATTTAAAAAGAATGGGGCCTTTTGATGATCAGTGATGTGTTAATCTGCACTAAGCATGTGGTTAGCCCTGTCCTCTGCACCTGAGGTCCAAAGCAGGAACAACAACCACAAAAATAGACACCTACCCAGCCAGCCCCCCCCCAAGTTCCTTAATTGCTCTTGTCTGGGGCCTTAGCTGTTTCAGAGAGTAAGAGTCCCTGATTCCTGGCCTGCAGAAGGCCTCCATACATGCTTACCAAGGAAGAGAAGGAAGTGGGTAGTGGGCAGATGAATAACACTTGAAGGAGGAATCAGCAAAGCAACTGAAATACTAATTCGTGGGTGACTGAATCCGTGGACTCTGAATGAATGAGCACCAGAAAGACTGAGTGAATGGATAAAGAGGTTAATGAGTGGATGGCTTGGGTGAGTCCACATGAATGAACAGATGAATAAATGTGTAGATAATGAATGAGGGAGATTGGCCCACTTGTTCAGTCCTTAGAGAGTGATCAGCTGACAGGCAGGCTCAGCTGAAATGGTTGCACGTCTGCTCAGTGCTCTAAAGAGCCTCAAGGATGCTGGCTTGCTCCCGTGTGAGCTATATCTCCTTACAGAAGTTTACAAGGACAGCACCCCAAGGGAGAAATTAGTATGTCCTGACGGAAGCTCCAAAGCAGGGCTGCAGAAAACATAACAGCATCCCAGTTCTGATGACTGATTTCTAGCCCAGATGACTAGGGGTGCCCTGGTCCTGTTAGGTAGAGGTCCACATCCTCCAAAGTTCAACATGAAGAATGTCTACCCCTGGGAATACTGGCTGTCTAGGATCCTGCAACAGCCCCTTATCCCTGTGTCAGGGTCAGATAGAAATTCAGGACCTTGAGGGAGAAAGGCACTGTAAAGACAGTTCCAGAGGGGTCTACCTGCTCACAAGTCTAGGTTCCGCTCAAGTTCTAGTGTTGGAGGAACTGCTGGGAGCCAGCATTGGGATTGGAACCTGGGCTGGGCTGGTGCTAGAGTTGTAGAAAGGGGAAGAAAAGACAGGGAGAGGCAGGGTGAGTTTCTAATGTGAGTGCTCCAAGGCCTCCTGAGCCATCCCCCAGGACTCCTGCAGCCTCCAGAGACACCGTCAAAGGTGTTTAGAGCCAGGGTCATAGCAGAAGACAGGTTTGGGGTAGGAAGGAGGGAGGGGCTCTCACCAAGAAACCTGCCTCTAAAGCTATGATGAAAACTTTCCTGCGCTTGTCCCATTTACTATCTGTAATTCCCCTATGTGGATCAGGAAGCTGATGTGCAGGTTGGTCGTGAGACTACCGAGGGCCTTCCCTCCAGGAGCTGATGGGGCCTGGATTTCCATTCCACTGCTGTGCATCCATTCCCTACCCAAAGCCTATGCCTTGCTCCCACCTGGTAGCAGGTGGGGAGAGTGCTTTCAGGCTAGAGGGGCATGATGGAGAGGTACCTGTGGTGGCTGCAGCCAAGTGGTGATGAGGAACAAGACGCAGGGACTTGAAGGTCTTGCTCATCTCATCTCAGCACTGATTGTAGAAAACATGTTATCTCTTTCATGGGAGGCTCTCCAAAAGGTCGTCCTCTTTGTTATAAAGGAAATGGAAGCCCAGAAGCTAAACCAGTACCTTCCTCAAAATAAAGCGTTCTTAAAGAGCACCCAAGGGTCCTGCTAAGACTGAACCCCAGTGAACGTGATTGTTGGGGGGAGGCAGCAATGGGGGAGGATGGGAAGGAACACCCATAAAGAAGGGAAGGGGAGGGGAGGGGTTATGGGGATGTTGGCCCGGAAACCGGGAAAGGGAATAACACTCGAAATGTAAATAAGAAATACTCAAGTTAATAAAAAAAAATTAAAAAAAAAAGCACCCAAGGGGTAAGATTTAAAACTGAGATCCAGAAATGAGCCGAGACTTTGAAGTGCAAACAAGGATCCACAGGCAGTGTCCTTGTCCCTCCCTCCCTCCCTCTGTTTCCCCCCACCCCCTTTGTCACTCTCTCTCAGTTTTTTGAGACAGGGTTTTTCTATATAGCCCTGGCTGTCCTAAAACTTACTCTATAGACCAGGCTGGCCTCAAACTCAGAGATCTCCCTGCCTCTGCCCCTCAAGTGCTGGGACTAAAGGTGTGCGTCACCACCACCTGGTCAGGCTTTGTCTCCTAGTTCATCAATCTCAGACTCCAACTTGGGGTTTCAAGACTGAAATGACATTTCCCAAGTGTCCTCCATCTTGGGTTCCCTGTGTGGCCTAGGTTCTCACAAGAAGCACATCACAGGCACTGAAGGCTGGAGTGGGGAGACAGGATCATTGAAGAAGCAGCTGTGATGAAGTCTGAGGACACTCATGGAGGAGCTTCTCACATCTAGCACCTCACATAGGTGTCAAGTTACAGGTGGCAGAATAGTGATGTCATTACCCCCAGAGTTCCAGAGGTGAGGTGGGCCATTCTGTCCCTGGCCCTGCTGGGTTTGAATGTGCAGAAACACTGAGCCTACCTTTCTCTGTCTGCTTCACGTTGTACGGTGTGCAAGCTAAGAATGCTGACTGATGCTGTCCTCTGGAGGCATGGAAAGCATTGGTCATAATCAACTGTTCTCCAATCCAACCTGAGCTGCTTGAGAGACAGACTAAGTTTCTTTCTCTATCCTTGTTGCCTACACAGAACGAGAGATAGCATGGGCTCAGCAGAGTCACCGAATGTTGAAATGAAATATAGTCACTATTATTAAAAATCCAATCTGAGTGATTGTATCTCCCAAGGAAGCTGGGCTGGCCCCACATATCTTTGGGAATATCTCAGCAGTGATCGTGGCCATGCAAGAATCACTTCATTCAGCACAAGATAATAGCCTGCTTGGCAAACTTGTACCTGCGTGATGAACAGACAGCCTCCCAGCAGAAGAAATCATGTTCGTGGCAGAGTCAGGTGGCGTGACCAGCTCTAGCGTCAATCAAAACAAACTAGCTTCTAGTACAGCACAGGCTCCAGGACCAAATGATTTTTTTTTAACCAAAAGTAGGGCATATAGGCATGACATAGGAAGCTAACCAGATTTATACTATATTGCCATTAAATCTATTAAAAAATATCACCAATGGAAAACTCCCCTGAATGAAAACTGCCCCAAGCACCCATTTTGATCTATTCAGGTGATCTGTGATTTTTTTTCTCTCCTTGACTTCTACTAATTATAACAAAACAACACACACACACACACACACACACACACACACACACACCCCGAAAGTGACCTCTGCATGCATGCTATAGCACGTGACCCTCCCCCCACTAACTAAATAAATAAATGTAAAACAAACCAGTCTCTTGATTTAGTGTTCTTCCTTATTCTTTTCAAAGTTTCCCTGGACACTTGTCTTAGTTACTTGGTGAGTTTCCCATTGGTCCTCCTGACAGCAAAATGCTATGTGGACTGCAGCGTCTGGCAGACCCGGTTCAGATCCCTGCTCTGCCATGACCTTGCTCAGTTTGGGTCTTGATTTCCTCCTTTACAAACAGAAATATTAACAAGCATTGGGGGCAGAGGGGAGCTGGGAGGATGACTCCATTAGTAAAGGGCTTGCTTTGTAAGAACAAGGAACTGAGTTTGATTCCCATAACTTTTCTTTTTTTTAGAATTGACCTCGGTCATTTATGCTTTTAATCCTAACAGTGGGGAAGTGGAGACAGGTGGATTCCCAGAGTTATCTGGCCACAGAGCCTGCCTAAGCTAAACACAATCTCTCTCTCTCTCTCTCTCTCTCTCTCTCTCTCTCTCTCTCTCTCTCTCTCTCTCAAATAAAGAGTGGATGGAACAACACCCAAGTTTGTCTTCTGACCTCCACATGCACACATGCATGTTCACATATGTGCACACATACATACACACATGTGCAACTGCACACATATGCACAAAAGAGAGTGAACCTTGGTGCAGGCTCATGTTGATTAGCCGAGAGGAGACACTAAAGTCGTCACTGTCAGAGCTGCAGCTGTCTGAGCTTCAGGGCTTCCTGAAGAGGCATTTCTGGGAATCTGGTGTAACCGCAGCTTCAGGCAAAGCTAGAAGATCTGAACGGATCTTCCAGAATAGCTTTGCCCTTGGACTCATCAAGGGCAGAAGAGTTTTTGAGTTCTTATAGCGTCAGGTTGGAGGGCATCTGCCGAGGTCCAGAGTTGAAGGGTCTCTCCAAGAGGCTCCTACACTGAAAGACAGTCTCCTAAAACTGATGCCATTTGAGGGGCTGAGAGACCCTTAGGATGAGGAAGTTAGCTGGAGGAAGTAGGTCCTCAGCAGATTCTCGGAAGTATATTATCCCTGGCACCCTCCTGCCATGCCGAGATGGAGCAGATAATTTCTTTTGCCATTTGTTCCTGCTGCCATGATGGAGCCAAGTGACCATGAACCAGACCTCTATGATACATGAGACAAAATTTAGTTGTTTCTGTCACAGAAACAGAGACGTGAAGAGTGGCCAAGACAGTATCGTAGGCTGAGTTGTGTCCCCTCAGATACACTCAAGTCCCTGCCTCCTGTTCCTATGAACGTGACCCTTATATGGCAATAAAGTGATGTAGTCACAGTAAGATAAGGTCACAGTAGGTGAGGGTGGGTCCTAAATCCAATGACCAGTGTCTTTCTTATAGGAAGAGGGGCGGAGAGGCACGGGAGGAAGGCCAGGTGAAGACCAGCATGATTGACTCTGCCCAGAGTTCCTGTGCTAAAACTTAATCCCCAAGAGGTGGGTGGGTCAGGTGAGAGGTTGGTGCCATTGTTCCAGGGATGGGCTCATTTTCGCAAGGATGTTCATCATGAAAGCGGATATGAGCTAGGCGTGTTACCACATGCTTTTACAATTCCACTCTAGGAAGCTGAGGCAGGAAGACCTCACTATAGACAAAACTAGGCTATACGGGGAGACTGTATACAAAAATAAAAAGTCAGGGTCTCCCCCCTCACACTTCCTTGCCCTCTGGCTTTGTCCATGAGATGATGGAGTATGAGTCCTGGGACTTGTCAGCCTCCAGAAGTGTGAGCTGAATGCAGTTCAGTTCAGTGTAGATTACCCAGTATGATGGATTGTCAACTTGACAGGATCTCAAATTGCCTGGAAACAAGCCTCTAGGCCTGCCTGAGGGATTTTCCTACATTAGACAGCAGCACCCAAGGGAGCTGGGGCCGTGGACTGCCTAAGCAGGAGGAAAGTGAGGTTAGCCCTGGCATCCCTGTATCCTGCCTGGAGATGCCATGTGACTTCTGCCTCCTGCTCCCGCCTCACACTTTCTTTGATATGATTGACAGCACCCTTGAACTGTGAACCAAAACCAACTCTTTCTTCCTTGAATTGTTTCTGTCAGTGATTTGCCACAGAAACCTCGGGCATTCTGTTATAGCAGGAGGAAGCAGGCCAAGATATAAATGGAGGGAAGTGATGGGCTGTAGAGGGCTGGAGGAAGCAAGCTCCTCCTTTAGGGAGCCAGGGAGAGCAGGACGCCTCTCACATGACTTTCACCTTTGATCCCATAAGCTTGAAGCCACCCAGTTTGTGACACTTGGTTTCAGCCACCATGAGGAATTAACCCAGCAGGTGAAGCCAGTGAGAAGATGGAGGTCATGGGATACAGCTGGACCAGAGGGAGGGAGAGAGACAGCTGAGACCCATCCTTTCCAGCTGTGGGGTGTGGCGAGCACACCACCTGGGGAGTGAGTCTCAAAGAGGAATCCTCTAGATTAGGTGGGCCTGTGAGGGGTTTTCTTAACTGGGTTAACCAAGTTAGACAGACCAACCCTGAATATGGACAGACTGGGTCCTGGACCAAATGACAGGGCAAGAAAGAGCTGAGCACTGGCATGGTACGTGAATTGCTCTCCGATCTAGGCATCGGAAGCCGTATAACCAGCTGCTTCAAGTCCCGCTTGCTTGACTTTCCCACGGTGATGGGCTGTAACCTATTGTGAGCAGACAATCGACAACCCTTTCTCCCTTAGAAGCTTTTGTTAGGTTTGCTGTCTTAGTGACAGGCAGAGAAACTAAGGCAGCACTTTTGCTGGCCTAGTCTGACTTGACAGCAGCAGCAGAATATCACTTTACGAGACACTCTGAACACGCCTGTGCTGTCTGGTTTTGTGTCAGCTTGACAATGCTGTAGTCACTGGAGAGAAGGGAACCTCAGCTGAGGAGACGCCTCTGTAGATAGGGCTGTAGGGCCTGTAGGCATTTTCTTAATTAGCAATTGATGTGGGAGGGCCCAGCCCATGGTGGGTGGTGTCATCCCTGATCTGGTGGTTCTGGATTCTATACAAAAGCAGGCTGAGCAAGCCATGGGGAGCAAGCCAGTAAGCAGCATCCGTCCATGGCCTCTGCATCAGCTCCTGCCTCCAGGTTCCTATCCTGCTTGAGCTCCTGTCCTCACTTCCTTTGGTGATGAACAGGGACATGGAAGGGTCAGTCAATTAACCCAAATGGATTTGGGTCGTGGTTTCATCCCAGCAACAGTAGGACGATGTCCTTGCAGTGGTTCGTTTATTTACGGAGCACTAACTTGTACTATTGTTCTCAGCAATGTTAGTCTTGTGATTTCCAATGAGAACGCGGTCTGAGCAGAATTTCGAGCCAGAAGTGAGGAGAGTAAGCGGTGTATGAAATTCTCAAATATGAGCACAGATGGAACGGGGGATTATTAAATGGCTCAGCTACCTGTGCACCAACAAAAAAAAAAAAATTTTTAAAGAAGACTTGAAGTGTCTGCCTGGTTGACTATGAGCAGAAAATGCCACTGATGTCCTTCAAACATGTTCTGACAGGTGCTCATTTTGTAGATTCTGAAGAAAGCCTTATCATAGTGTTTCGGTCTAAGTCGATAGTCTTAGAGTCAGGCTACGGGGCTGGGGATACTGGATACTGCTGTGACAGCAGATGGGGGTCATGTGGCCACGCTTTTAACATCAGTTACTCTTACATGTTCTGTCTGTCAACGACGACTCCATGGGCACTCTGAAAGTGTAGGTGCATGGGTCTGCAGGAGTGTGGGTGTAAAGGTCTGAGTGTCATGTGATGCTGTGAAGGTGAGTCTGAGTGTGTGTCACTGAATGTGTGTGAGGATATGACAGTTTGGGTGTCTGTGTGAGTGAGAGACTGAGTGTGTGACTGAGTGTGAGCATGCTCACGTTCAAGTTTGTGTGAATGTGAATCTGTGGGTGTGAGCATACAAGTGTGAGGGGATGACCGAGTACAGCAAGAGTGTGGAAACACGAATGACTGTGTAACCACGTGGGTGTGCACATGAGTGTTTGTTACTGTGTTGGCATGAATATGCATGGGTGTGAGACTTTGAGTGTAAGCATGAGTGTGCATGAATATGTGAACATACTATGGATGAATGTGTGATTATGTCAGTGTTATACAACTGTATAAGCATGTGTGTTTGATTGTGACATGAATGTGTGTGTGTAAAGCATGTTTGTGAGTGGGTGTTACTATTAGTGTTGTGAGTGTGCGTTAGCTTTTGTGTGACAGTTGCATTCATAGGTGAGTGTGTGTCAATATGAGTGTGAGAATTGTATATGTATAAGTGCTTTATATACTTGAAAATGTGAGTGCTATGAGTGTGAACATAATTGTGAAAGTTAGTGTAAAAGTATGAGTATATTACTGGGAATGTGAATATGTGTGTACATATAAGAATATTTGTAAGTGTGCGCATGTGTGACTGCATGGCTGTGTGAGAGATTAAGTATGAGAGTGCTCACGTGTGACTGTGCGTGTGGAAATATGTCTGTGAGTGTGTCAGTGTGCACATGACAGTGTGTGATTATGTGCCTATGTGTGGTTTTGCGTGTGTGTTGTGACCTGTGTTTCTATGTGGTATACAACTGTAATAGTGTGGTGCATGTGTGTAAGCATGAGAGTGTGGACACATTGAGTGTGTGCAAGTGTGCATGATCACATGAGTGCATATGTGGCCATGTATGGGAATGAATGTGTCTGTGTGAGCATATGTGTGTATTTATGTGAGTATATGCCGTGCATCTTTGAGTGTGCCAATGAGTCTTAGAGTGAGTGTGTATGTGCATGAGTGTGAGTGTGATATTGTATGTTTGAGTGTATGTGAACATGTCAATGAGTGTGTAATGCTGTGTGGGTGTCTGTGTGTCTGTGTGTTTGAATGTAAGCATGTGTGTGTGTGTGTGTGTGTGTGTGTGTGTGTAACAAGGGGACATCACACTGTCAGACCTTAGATGAGTCCTGGCTCTGCTTCCTAGCTGCTTGGCCTCTTTATGTCTCAGGAACACCTATAAAATGGAGCTTGAGTTTCTGTTCCCTGGGACATTGTACAATTTGTGACAGAACACATGTAGTGCCTTTTAAATGCATGATTGCTTTTAGAGCAAAGCTTTGGACACAGTAAGTGCTTAATAAAAAGAGACTATTATCGGTTCTCTATGTAAAGCATGTCATAAGTCATTTTGTCTAATCTTTACAGCAACAGCATGAGAGAATGATTATATCTCATTTAATAATCATAACACAATTATAATGATACCCCATAATAATCACTTACGTTGATTGCACACTCAAGAGTTTCTCCTTTCTCCTGCACCGTGAGAAAGCCTTATTGTCTGATTGTTCACAGGTCTGTGTTCAGGAAAGCTAACCCTCTCTAGCCCCTTGGGTGCAAATCCTCATTAGTCTGACCTGGTCATGGTCAGGCCACCCCTCTGTGGAATGACTGGTTTGGACAGTCACATGGGCCATTCTTACCACTCTGCCCAGGTTTGCTGAGGAAAGACCTGATTCTAGTAGTAGTTACTGCCCCAGAACCCTTCGACCCTGGGCAAATGGGATGGATGGTAGAACGCTGTGGTCAGAGTCCCTCTGTGAAGGAGATTGCATCAGTGAGTACTGAGGGCAACTTAGAAGGAAGCTTTGCCACACTGTGGGGCAGTAGGGAAAGGAGTTGGGGACACTCAGCTTCAGACAGCAGCGGCTACAGGACACAACATACCATCTGTGCTTCAGGGGCTGGCCTGGCACAGAGCAGGCATTCTCCCCAGGCCACTGTTTTCTAAGGTCCAGGAAGCAGGCCTACCTAATGAGTGCCCTGAAACATAGGGACCAGGTTGGGTGTGGAAAGCAGAGGGGTGAAAGGAAGTGTGAAAATTACTTAGTAAGGTCCTTGGTGGCTAACGGCCAGCTGTGATGGTTAGTGTCAATTTCATCTTGACCAAATCTAGAATCATCTGGGAAATGGCCCTCTAGCCATATCTGGAGGTGAGGAATTATCTTGATTATTATGTTAATTGAGGTGGGAAGAATGTCCACTGTGGGTGGCATCATTCCCTAGGTATGCTGATGCCATCCCTGGTCAAGTGGGCTTGGGTGGTACAGGAAGGGGAGCCAGGAAGCCAGCCAGTATGGAGGTAGGGGATGAGGTGGGCAGTGTTTCTCTGAAGTTCTTGCTTCAAGTTCCAGTCTTGAGTTCCTATCTCGGTTTCCCTTGTGGATGGGTTGTAACCTGTAAGCCAAATAAACTGTTTCTTCCCAAAGTTGCTTTTGTCAGAGTGTTCTACCACAGCAACAGAAAGCAAACTAGAACACTCCTAAATCCTGCTCTTCCATATTCCTCTCTTCTTTATTTTCAGCCTGTGTGCCAAATGTGGCTTTGCTTCATGACAGCCATGCCCCAAATAGTAGCTTTAAAGTCAAAACCACTTATTTAGTTCACATTTAGGTTGGCAATTTGGGCTCAGAAATCGTCATTCTTGAAGACATAAAAGACATGGGGTGGTAGTCCCCATTCCACCCACTGTGTAGTCTCCTGTAGTCACGTCTACAAAGGTCCCTTAGGACAGCTTAAGTGTAGTGCTTACCTGGATGAAACCTCTTTGCCGACTACAGCGGCCCAGCATCTCCCGTTTGCCTTCATCTCTGTCAATGTATTCCTTCAGTACCACAGTGAGGAGAATGGGGAAACGTTGACACGTAGATCGGAAGAACAGTCGCATTCATTGCCTGTCACCTGTCGTGTGTCCCAAGGCATGGCCTCCTCTGTCATCCATTAGGACACAGCATGCCAACAGCATGCCATGTGGCTTTGATTTTCTGTGGAAGGCGCCCTAGTCCACCACAGTGACATCGTGCATTGGAGAAAGCAGGAGTACGTTGTCATGTTGGATTTCCTAATAAAACACATACGAGTGAGAGGATGGAGGTAAACCCTACAGAGCCATATTTCTGTCTAGAAGGTTGGAGGAAGTCTGGGGCTGGGACTTGCTGTGACAGCCCTTCTGAGGTACATGTTACTGTACCTCATTGTAAGTGAGAAAGACATGTTAGGTGTCTGGATTCCAGAGGCAACACAAGTCATGTGGAGAAGACCATTCTTCTATCAGGTGGTCAGAAGCCTAATAATCTCAAGTAGGGAAAGGGAGGGTCCTGCATCAGGACCAGGTAGCAGGGCAAAAAGCTCTGCCCACTGCTTCAGTGTTAGAGGTATCCATGGAGATAGGGATACAAATAGTCTCTGAACAGCACTGATAGGAGATACGCAGCATACACCTCTAGCTAGGCCTTGCCTTTTGCATCCAAGAACTATGCATTCCAAATGAAGCTTCTGCCAGGAGTGGTGGCACATACCCCCCGGGTCCCAGTATTCTTGAGGCAGAGGCAGGCAGATGTCTGTGAGTTCTAGGCCAACCTGGTCTACATAGCGAGCTCCAGGATAGCCAAGGGCTATGTAGGGAAACCCTGTTGCAGCAGCAGCAGCAGTAGCTTCCGATATGCTACTGAGCCCTCACAGAGACTGTGGGGCAGCCATCAAGTAATTATGAAATTGCAGCTGTCTCTCACGAGCTGGGTATTGCTAAAGCTGTCAAGTCGTGATAAGGTCTGGAGTGTACAGTAGCAACCCATCACATTACGGAAATGGCACATCTAGGACGAGGCATAAATGAATCACACAGCAGGGGGTCAGAATCCCTCCCCTGCAGTCCCCCACAGCTCCCCCCCCCATGGCTTCCTCTAACCAGAAGATAGAGGCTGAGATCACTCAGGCCTGAGTCTCGTATGCAGGTGCACCTGTAGGTGGATGTGAGAGGGAAATAGACTGGCTTCATTGTAGCCCCAGGCAAGTTGGGAGGGAACTCCTCTGAGGGAGCAAACAGCAGCATGCACGGTTATGATCCTTCTTCTAATGCGTGCTGTGCATATTTGTGTGTGTGTGTGTGTGTGTGTGTGTGTGTGTGTGTGCAGATGTATGTGCTTAAGCATGTGTGGGAAGGCCAGAGGACACTCTTGAGTGTCATCCTCATAGACATCCTGGGTTTGAAACAGGGTCTCTGATTGGCCTGGAGCTCACCAAGTAGGCTAGACCGACTAGCCAGTGAGCCCCAGAGACCGTCACGTCTCTGCCTCCCTGGCGTGGTATTACAAATGCCTTGTGTTCTACCTTGGGAGCTTTTAATGCGACCTAAAGCAGAGATAGGTACTCCATGTCTTGCAGTGCTTGATCACTGACTGGCTGGACCAGGAAACAGATTTGGATAGGCCCGTGGGGGTAGGCGCTGAGTCTGAGGACATCAGCGCCTCACAGTGATATTTACCGGGGAAGATAAAGGGTTTTCTCTGGGGATGTCAGGCAGCCCTTGCTCTCAGCTTCTCTAGCAATAGACAGACTCGCAGATGGAGAGGTCGCAGTGGCCCCTGTGAGGCTCTTCACTGGCTGACAGCATGGTTCTTATTCACCAGAGCAGGTGTTGGTGCGACCTCTGCTGACCCTCCAGTGTGCCAACAACAGAGTTCCCTGCGCAGCCATGTTCCTGGAGAATAAATGAGCCGACTGCATCAGGTTCCTAACCGGGAAGGTCTGTGAGGGAGCATCTTCCTCACAGTAGTGAAGTCGCTCTGGACACAGGCTTGCCCGCCCTGCCTGCCGGGCCTCTTGCTAGAGAGCTCCTCCACAAAGTGACCAAGGAAGGCTCCACCCATCTGAGAAAGAGCGGCAGCCTGGATAGGCTACTGAGGCCCATACCAGGGGCCTAGGAAAAGGCAGCTCTGAGTGGGCGGTGGCTTAGGCGGGTAACAGCACCGAGGAAGGAAAGAGAAATGCAAATTTCATCAAGATTGGGTCTGGCTAGGTGTAACTTAGTGGCAGAGCAACTTGTCTGGTCGAGTCAAGCCCCTGGGTACCACCCAAGGGGAGTGGTGGGGGCAGAGATAAAAAGGGAGGGAAGGGGAGGGGAGAGAGAGGGGAATCAGAGTGAAGAAGGGGAGAGGAAGGCAGGGGAGGGGAGGGGAAGAATAGAGGTTGGGGACTGGGTGAAGAAGAGGGGAGAGGAAGCAGAGAGAGGAAAGAGAAGTAAGCCAGGCCCGTTCTTGATTACCGAATGAGTATGCCTCCCATGGTTGGATTTAACCTGTCTTAGTGGGGCCGTGAGGGACAAGCAAGCTCACACATTGCTGGAGGAAGCAGGAAATGTCATGGTCCCCACAGGAGAGGAACGAGGCAATAGTTAGCAAAATTGCGTACACATTTACCCATTTCTAGGAATCTATCCCAAAAGTATGCTGCCAAAAACCTGAACTGACGCTGGCGCGAAGCTGTTTTCTGCCAGCCTTGTTTAGGCTCACAGAAGACCCAGAGGAGCGGCGCGGAGAGAACTGCACTTCTCTGCCGAGGCCCTGGGGAAGGGGTTGGGGTCTGGACAAATCGCTGAGTGATTAACTTGTTTCTCACTAATGTGCACTGAGTGCCTGCGATGTGCCTGATGCTTTACATGTGCCAGTCCACTTAAACTGTTCAATCTGTGAGCCGTGGTCTTTTACACACAGGGTCTTAGAATATATCATGAAAAACATAACCAAAAATGGTGAAAACTCTTTGTGTAAGATGTTTATCAAATACTCTTCTTTGGAATTTAAAACACATTTCATCAAAATCAAAGCAGGCATGGTAACTCCACCCCAAACAAAACACACACACACACACACACACACACACACACACACACACACTTAAAACTATTAACTACGTTGGTACCAATTGCATACAATGAGTAATGCTACCCAGAATCCTGTTCTGCACCTCCCTGCCCCCAGTCTAGTCTCCAAGGGCAACCAAGCTCTTTGAACAATTCCAGTTTTATATCTTCAAGGGGTTGTGTCTACATCTTTAAATAATGTGTTTGTGTGACTCTGACTTGATTGAGTTTAGATATTATGGATTGGTTTCCAGCTATAAGTTAGATTAGGACCCTCTTCTAAAGCAAAAACAACTTATTTCTCTCTAAAGACCAAGGACATAGCCTGGGGACCAGCAGGGAGTGGGCGTTCAGTGAATACTGGTTAAATAAAATGATAACCTGAGGGGATGTGGTGGGAGGAGCATTGGAAGCACAGAGGAGGATGGAGTGAAGGAGCAGAGTCTCCTTCTTCCTGTCAGAGCCCAGACTTGACTCAGGGTGGCCGTGTCCCAGCCTCCCATACCCCTCTTGCAGCAAATAGAGACCCGGTACCCAGGCACTATCCCAGGAGATATGAGGGAATGCTGGATAAAAACCCCAGAGAAAGGTTTTCAGAGGAAACCCAAGGCAGAGCATCTGTCTTCAGTGTTGTCAGTCTGTCTCCGAGTCCCTCCTTACTGGAGCAAAGATCTGGCTTGCTAAAGGCTCGACCGTCATTTTGCACTCCCATTCTAAAGACAGAACGAAGCGGCAGAGTCAACTGAGTTTCTGAAGACATTATTCCACTCTGCAGAGCCCTGGACTGCAGCTCTGTCTATTATGCAATCTTGGGGCTAATAGTGATTTTGTTTAAAAGCATATAAAGTCGGCTTTCTGTTGGTTGCTACAATGTATCTTCTTCACTGAGGGAGAGGAAGGGAAAAGAATGACCCCAGCAGGACGGTCATGGTTGGTACAGGGAGTGCATCATTCGCTCTAGTTTTGTTTACTTCTAAGATTTCGCACAACAGAAAGATTAAAAAGAGGTTCCACGATCCCGTTCTATTTTTGTGCATTTCTAAAATTTTCCACCCTAAGAGGTTTAGAAGAACCATGGAAGCAAACAATGAGTCTAAATCATCTTTGGGATATGCGGTCCAGGAGGGAGCTTTGCAAGACATGGTAGCAGGTCGCACCCAGGTTGTTGCTGTGACACGTGACAGACTTTAGGAGCATTATGATTGGGGCTGAAAGGATGGCTCCACTGCCAGGGCACTTGTCCCTCTTGCAGATGCCCTGGGCCTGGATTCCAGCAACCACATGATGGCTGACAACCATCCTAACTCCATTTCCAGGGAATCCGATGCCCTCTGACCTCTGAGGGCACCAAGCAAACACATGGAAGACATACAGACCTGAAGACAAAAAAAAAAAAAAAAGTCGTTACTATTACTATTATTAATGTTGTTGTTGTTGTCATTGATGTCCATGTACACCTATGCATACCACAGCTAAAACGTGGAGGTCAGAAGACAGTTTTGTGTAGCCGGTTCTATCCTTTCTTCTGGATGGGGTAGAATGAACAAGCACCCTCACTTTTCTCAGATACTATCTTACTCTGTATCCCTGGCTGGCCCTGGACTTGCTTTGTAAACAAGACTGACCTTTAATCCAAAGAGATGTGCCTGCCTCTGCCTCCCTAGAACTGGGCTGAAAGGAATGTGCCACCACACCTGGCCCCAGACATTGCTATCACTAAGAAGATAGCAATTTGGATTGTTCCTCCCCTGCAGTGTTTTCCACTGGTGCTGGCATCTAAATCCACACCTCAGTTTGGGGAAAAGGTACAATGACGTGAGATTTTTCTCTTCCTAGCCAGGTGAGCTTATCCACTCAGCTTCTATATACCCAGCACACTACATGCACGAAGTGAAGGAAAACAATTTTGTTGTTGGATTTCTTATTTAATCCAAAGACCATTTTGGCTTCGTTAATAAACTAATTGGAAGCTAAAGCAGAGTTTATGACCTGCTGAGTCCACAGACAAGCCAAGCGAAGGCCAGTAGAATCAATCTTCATGCATGGGTCATGTCTTGGCCCCCTCCCCACATCTTTGAGTTTGGTTTTCCAACAGTTGCGGCAGCAGAGTGGGTGGAGCCCACAGCGTGGCTCCTCCTCCTGCTGAGCTGTTGCCCTCTTTCCACCCAGTTTCTCTGATGCCTCCGTGGGGAGTGCCTGTGGAGGGTCACAGGCCCCCAGGAGGAGCACAAACCCTAGATGCTGTAGGAGTTAACGTTCCAAACAGAAACGTTACAGGCTCATGGGAGCCAATGGGCCATTCTCCCCTCAACAGGTGAATAATTCTAGCTCTGTTCTACGGGATTAAAACAAGTCAGAAACCCAGCATTGTTCTGGCTTTCCCTCTTCTAGGTCCAGTTGACTGCTCCTGTCATACCTACTTCTTGGGTTTCACCTCTTAGAAAACCACTCAGTGTCCTACAAACAGGGACAGCTGGTCAGCGTGACAATTCCTCATTCCTGCACTCTGACATCGCCTACTAAGTAAATCTTCACGGAGGCGACTTCTTGACTCAGGCTGTGTTTTTAAGGGAACCCAGACTATAACAGGCAGTTCATCTGAGTCACCACAGAGTGCCCGCCTCTTTCTGAAATATTTCTAACATATTCTGTATAACCCAGTACAGGAGCTTCCAAGAGCAGCCGTTGAAGATGATCTACACAGCATGAGAGGTGAAAAGCTCAGTGTTGTTTTCTGCAACGATGTTGGAGGCTTGGCCAGCTCTCTCTCTCTCTCTCTCTCTCTCTCTCTCTCTCTCTCTCTCTCTCTCTCTCTCTTCTCTCTCTCTCTCAGAAATGAGAGGTGGAGTTTTACCTGTGAGGCCACAAGTTTGTCAGCAGATTGAATGAATTCTGTGTATCTGTCTCCTGGAATGACTGCATCTAATTTCTGGGTTATAATGTTATCTGATTAGAAGTTGGAGTGGGTTTTTTTTTCTATTCAATTAAGACCCAGCTAAATCAATTTCCCCCAGAGGCTCCAAGGAAGCAAAACTATTTTGTTTTTCACCAGAAACAGAGAACTTACGCCCCCTAGAGGATAAAATGGTGTATGACAGTTCCAGGAAGCCAGTGACTCGCCCCACCCCCACCCCCACACACACACACACACACACACACACACACACACACACACACACACACACACACACACACACACTGTCTCAAAATATGCAAGATTTTTTTCTTTTCCTTTTCTAGGAATTAATGCTACTGTTTAAATTTTATATAGACAGATATTGTAATAATTGCTTTTGTTTAACGGAGTTTTCACCCTATGTAATAGAGCAATGAGTTTGAATGGACCTGAACTGAAAGGCTTGATGTATGGAATCCAAGGTGATTCTAGAAAGCCAATAGGCATTGATCTTGTTTGTTTTTTGTAAGACTGGCCTGGATATGCCATAGGCGGGGAAGAGATATATTTGATATTCAAGATGGCTTGTAATTAATTACACATCCTCTCTAGGTTTGTAGGCTGCTATGACTTCTGGCCTCTGTGGATTTCCCACTTAGAGTAGTTTCAAGAGACCAGTAAGAGCTCCTGTCAAGCAAGGATAAAGGGACTTGATGTGTCTGTGGGGCAGGGGTGGGGGTAGGAGTGGAAGTGGTAGGGGTGGGGGAGGATTCAGAAATAGAGCTGAACCTCTGATACTTAAAGACTGAAAAGCCCTCCAGGCTGAGGGAACAATAAAAGGAAATCAAATAGCAAAATGCCACGTTTACAAAGAGACGTGAGGTGCAAATTGTACTCTGTAATTTATGTTAATACATTTAAAAAGATTAAAGAAATTAGTCTTCAAAAGGATGAATTTTTTTTTTAACAGTTTTCCCTTCAGAAAAAAAAAAAAAAAAAGCCCAGCTTGCAAATGAAAAACCAGTTTGCACTATTGAGTTAAAACCTTTGGGTAAAAGGTAAATTTCACATTTTTATAAAAACAAAACAAAATATTGTGTGTGTAAATAATCCTGGAAAACAAACTTGTTAATGATAATTTAAGGACTGTTCTTGCTTGCAAATATAAGCTCTGTTAATTGTTGGATAGAAAAAGAAAAGAATATCTTTGGTTGAAAGGCTTCAAGGTCCCTGCTTGGTTATAAAATAAATATGCAGATGAGCCCCAACAATATGTAAATTTAGTCAGGTCAAAAATTGGTAGTGTAGAAATTTTAGGAAACCTTTCAGTACTAAGACTTCTAATCAAGGTTTAAAGGATTCTGGTACAGTCAGGGGCGGAAGCGCACGCCTTTGATCCCAGCATTCAAACGTCAGAGGTTGGCAAATCTCTGTAAGTGCCAGTCTGATCTCCGTATAGTTCTAGGCCAGGCCCGCTCAGGCTGCATAATGGCTCCCCGTCTCAGATATAAAGCAGGTAATGTGCTTGCTTTGGATAGACTGACTTGACGTGAGTCAGGGGACCCAAGCTCATTTGAAGCAAGAGACAAGAGCAAGAGTCTAGTCCCACTCCCACACAGAGATGGGAGATAGGCACAAGAGTCTCTACAAGTGCAAAGGCCAACTAGGCTGACACATGCGGCAAGCACCAGCCGGAGCCTGTCTCAAATAAGGCAGAGGCGAGGACTGAAATTTACTTATCTGAAAGTGTCCTTTGACCTCCACATGAATGCTATGGTACATATACCACCACCACCACCACCACCACCACCACCACCACACACACACACCACACACACACACACACACACACACACCACACACACACACACACACACACACACACAGAGAGAGAGAGAGAGAGAGAGAGAGAGAGAGAGAGAGAGAGAGAATTCTATTACAGTCGTTCTATAATTCACCTTGGACATCAGAATTCAAAGATGCTTATGTCCCTTCTATAAAATTGAATAGTATTTTCGTATAACCACTGTGTGCTGTAATCATCTCTAGATTACTTACAATGACTCATACACTGCACATGCTATGAAAACCATCATCCGCCTGTATTGGTTAGGCAATAATAACACCCACAACAACAACAACAACAAAATCTACACGTGCCTGAGACTTTTTTTCTGAGACAGGGTTTCTCGGTGTAGCCTAGCCTTGCCTGTAGACAAGGCTGGCCTTGAGCTCAGAGATACTCCTGAATCTGCCCCCCTCCAAGTCCTATGACTAAAGACATGCACCAATTTTCCCCCTGGATTGTGTGTGTGTGTGTGTGTGTGTGTGTGTGTGTGTGTGCGCGCGCGCGCGCGCGCGTGCGCGTGCTCTCGCTCCCCCAATATTTTCAACTTGCTGTTATAGTTGGATCCACAAGTCTAGAAGCCACAGTTACAGAGGGACAACCCTTATCTAAAGTAAATATAAGGAACTCTGGAGCCCTGATGTCAAATGGCCTCAGTGCAGCCTCAGCCAGGTGTTTCCTCCAAGTCTGGGGATGATAGGAATTCCTTTTGCTGCCCCGGCACATGACCTTTGACCCAGTTTATAAATTACTGAATGCGCAGAGATTCTACAGTCTTCCATACGATTCTGTTGGGGACCCCCAAGTTGCCTTATTTCCTCACGTGTTCCTGTTTTAAATCATTGGGACCCTGTGTAACTACCTGGAGAATCTCTAGGTAAATGACAGACTGTGATTTACAGAGAGCACTGACATCGTCCTTCAACTTATTAGTTCCCTGCCCTCAAGCATACTTTCCTCTCCTTTTCGACTTAATAACCCACCTCTCTGGGAAGCAAGCTCTGGGAAGCGAGATTCTAGTCTGCATGAAGTTTTAGACCTGGCTTGAAAGATGACAGTGCTCAGAAAGCCTTCGCTAAAAATGCACCGCGCCCCCTCGTGGCTACAAGTGCTCACTGAAGACTGGGAATGCTAAACACTGGCTCCTCTGCCCTACATCCCAGAGCAGCAAGTAGGTCTCTAAGCTCCTCAGCAGCTCCTGACGCCTGACTCTTCGGATTCAAAAGAACAGTTTGTAACCCAAATGTAGAACGACTCTAACCCACACATAAAAACAGTGGAAGCTGTGCCATGTTCTCCAAAACACACCTACTTCAGCCAGTCAATAGCTTTCTCTTCAGCCTTTTCTAAAGTAAAACAGGGATCAATTCAGTTTAGATTTTAATTCGAACAGAAATGTCAGCTTCTGTTGAGTGGGCATCTGGAATTTTAATTATCCCAGCTTCCCCCCACCCCCCGTATCACAGGGCAGAGACTTTTAGCCTTTCTGTGGTATGGGTTTACTGAGGCTGTTATTACCGTGAACTCCTCAACTCTTACTCATCCTTAGATACTGTCCTTCAGATACTGGTTTTGTTTGACCAAGAACCTTAGCAGAATCCTAACTTCGTGGGTACCCCGAAATGCTCATATTGTGGGGGAAGAACCTGTTTCAAGTATGAATATGCATCTCCTGCAACCCGTCTTAGTCGAGGGATATTTTAAACGCCTGTAACAGAAGCCCTCACAGTGAGAGTGGGCTGCACAGAGCAGATTCATTCGAACTCAGCTGCTGGTTTAGATTTGCTGTGTTTTGAAGACCGAGGAAGAAAAGAAAAAGAATAAAAGCCATCAAATCTTGCCCGAGCGTGCCCTTTATCAGATGGAGTTCTGCTTAATTGTCTCCAGGTCCCCTAGGTATCTCCCGACAATGCACTTTCATCAGTTGGGATTTAGCCGGTAGAGCTCTCAAAGCAACAGACATGAAGTGGAGGAAAAATTAAAAACAACATAGAAATTAAATGCCAGTGCATGCGCATTAAGTAGTCTTCATTAAAGCAAAGGCTTTGATGGGAATGCACCATGAATTTTAGCTAAAAGATGGCCGTGGGTCTTCCTCCCACACAGTAGAAGCAAAAATGTAAATGTGATATTTTAGTTCCTGAAGGACCTTGGGTTTCAAATTCTAATGTTTGTAAGAGCCAAATGAAGTGGAATATACAAATTCCATGGTTATTTTTCGTTTCTTTTACTGACATTCAAGAGACGGTGAATGCAAACACGAGTATTCAGCTAGCTGAATTATTCTGAAGAATCAATATTTTATAAACTGGTTCTTTTATGTACATATAACACATTTTCAAAGTATCCCACTTAAAGGAAATACTTTTGTCACTCTATTTCTCTTAGGCTCTCTTATTATCATGCCTGCATTCATGATGCCCTAAACCATCATAATCAAAATGATTGGTTTACCAGTATTTCTCTAAAATTTATAAATGTTTCTCAACCATGAATTTTTGGATTTTTGAGATAGGATTTCACTGTGGAGCTCTGGCTGTCCTGGAACTCATTCTGTATACCAGGCTGGCCTTGAACTCACAGAGATCTGGGATTAAAGGCATGTGCCAACACTGTCCGGCAGAAATAATGAGACAAAAAGTTACTCCTAATTACCTGGAGACCTTTTCGTTGTTTGTTTTTCAAGACAGGATGTCTATGTGTATCCCTAGTGGTCCTGGAACTTGCTCTGTAAACCAGGTTGGCCTTGAACTCAGAGATTCACCTGCCTTTGCCTCCTGAGTGGCCACCACTATCCTTCCCTGAAGACTTTTAAAGAAGTTAAAATCAAAAGAAGAATAACTATACAAAAACTACATAATCCTCAGGTATGGTGGAGCATGCCTTTAACCCTTGCCCCAGAGGAGCAGAAGCAGGTCCACCTTTGCCAGAGCTACATTGTGAGTTCCAGGCCAGTCAGGGCTACTCTGGGGGGTGTCGGGGAGCTAAAAACAAACAAAACCCTACGTAAGCCCAGACATGTTTCTGACCCATGTATTTAATTTCCTATATGTAAACACTTTGGGTCTCTGACCCTTTCAAATTAAGAACATAAAACTAGTCCATGTGTGCTAAACTCTTCTTTGTAGCATGCTTGATTATATCCATTAAAACTTTAAGACCAGCTGCTGTCATCTGATTGTATTGGTGTTATCCCATGGGAGTATGTGCATAGCCTGAAACTCGTGTTTAGGCAATTAATGAGAAAAATGACTCTAAGCAGCAGTGTGGGATCAGGAGGGGAACCAAGCGAGGAGAGAGCTAGTCTGAGAGTGCACCCTAGTGCACACACTTCCCGGGGCCACAGCTGTGCACTTCCCAGATGAGTACCAGACCTGGCTTCCTCGGGAGCAGAGGTGACCTGCTTTAATCTTTGACTTCTGTCCTCCTTTGGTTAAGGGCTGTCCTGGGGAACTTGAACACTTGTGGGTCTCTCAGATATGAATGCAAAGTGGCTTTTCTCAGGTGTCCTGGGCCTCTGCGTGAGAGGGCCTGAGGGCAGAAGGCACTGATTAGGTCAGGAAGATAGAGCTCCCACAGATGGGCTATGTACAGAGGGGCCATGGAGAACTAACTTGTGTCCTCTGCTGTAAGAGGACACAGCAGAATGATGGGTAACACTGGGCCAGCAAAGAGACCCAGTGGCACTTTGATGTTGGACTTCCCAACACTCAGAACAGAAAAATAGGTGTGTTATCTTGTTTTATTTTTTAAAAATTCTCTCTCTCTCTCTCTCTCTCTCTCTCTCTCTCTCTCTCTCTCTCTCTCCTCCCCCCCTCTCTCTCTCTCTCTCTCTCGGTGGAAGTACTGGTGGTGTGGATATGTATGCCACAGGGCAACTTTGAGTGTTGCTCTGTAGGATTCTCCATGGGCTCAGCTCTCTGTCTAGGCTGGGCTGGTTGGCCAGCAAACCCCAGAGATCACCCGCTCTGTACCTCAGCACAGGGTTAGGTGCATGCCCATACCCCCGGGCCTGTTTTTCTTTAAGATTTGTCTTTTTTGTGTGTAGTCTTTGCCTGCACATGTGTATGTGCACCAAGTATGTGCCTGTGTGCCGGGTGTCTGTAGAGATCAGAAGAGGGCATGAGCCCCTGGAACTGGAGTTATGGATTTACAAGCCACCGTGCGGGTGCTCTCTACAAGAACAAGTGCTCTTAAGTGCTGAGCCATCCCTCCAGCCTATCCCTGGCTTTTTAATATCCAAACTCATGGTAAGTATCTGATGGAGCCGTGTGCCCAGTGCTTGTTTATAATCCTTGCAGATCATGATGCCTTCTTAGAGCGTTCTAAATGAACCAAGACATCCATGAGGGCTTCTGATCTCTCATTACACTCGTGCTACCTTGTCCCATAGCTACCTGAAAATCCAGTTAGCCTGATTCATTACCAAGTAAGCTGCAGCGTTTACTGGCCTCACACACTTTAATCAATTGATAATCAACTGACAACCTTTGTACCCCGTTCATATGTTTTCCTAGTCAATAGTAGGGCCTGTATCTAGACCCTTCAGGAGCAGGCTCGACTTTTCTCCCAAGGTATCGTTTAGTTCTTCCAAAAGAATTGCTTGATACCAAGGATTTTCTCTCTTACCTGTCTGGTGATTTGAATGAGAAATGCCTCCCATAGGAGGTATTTGAACCCTTAGTCTCCAGTTGTGGTGTTGTTTGGAGAAGTTACAGAACTTTTAGGACTGGGAAGCTTGCTGGGGATGGGCTTCTGGTTTACAGCCTGGCCCACTTTTAGTGTCTCTTGGCCCCATCTTTTTTTCTTCTTCTTCTTCTTCTTCTTCTTCTTCTTCTTCTTCTTCTTCTTCTTCTTCTTCTTCTTCTTCTTCTTCTTCTTCTTCTTCTTCTCCTTCTCCTTCTCTTCCTCCTTCTCCTTCTCCTTCTCCTTCTCCTTCTCCTTCTCCTTCTTCCTTCTCCTTCTCCTTCTTCCTCTTCCTCCTCCTCTTCCTCCTCCTCTTCTTCCTCTTCCTCCTCTTCTTCTCTTTCTCCTCCTCCTTTCTCATCCCCTTCTCCTTCTTTTGACATTTAAATTGAATTTTAATTTTTGATATTTTTATTTTTTTAATCATCTTATTTATTTACATTCCAATGTTGCTCCCCAGACCCCTCTCAGGGAAGGGGGACGCATAAGGGACACTCTCTCTTGGCTTCTTAATTGTCGTTTAGCTGTATCTTCCCAGCTCTCTGCTCCAGCCACCCCTGGCCATGTCTTCCCCACCACTATGAGCTCTACCCTCTTGAACTATAAGCCAAAAATACACTTCCTCCATTAGCTTGCTTCTGGAATTTAATGATATTTTATTACTGCAACAGAAAAGTGACTAATCCACACTGTATATATAAACCTCTGTGCTGCTCCCATGGGCAAAGAAATAGACTTCCAGGTAAGTTTAGCACATGTGAAGTCTGCTAGAGTTATCAGAACATAATACTGTAAAGAAATACATTTTCAAGGCTACAGTGTGGGGAAAACCAACAAGATAAGAAGAGAAACCAAGCCTCTCCCCACCCCAGCCAAGAAGGAAAATTTGCTTTTGTACAAGGGAAGTGTTGGCTGCCCAAACACATTTTAATAAGCAGACGCACCTTTGAATCTTATACAGTGCAAGTGTTGACACACCGTCTGTTGGCAGCATTCTAGAAGTTTCCTGAAGGTTTATTTTTAAGCTTAGATCACTCTAATCTATTATTAGTTTCCTTTAGGCTTCTCATCATATAGAATCAGAAAAGAGAGTGAAACTTTACAATGGAATTTAAAAAAATGATGAACCCCTTTGGGAACCCAGACTAGGGTGGCCAGCTGCCCATCCATAGCTCTTGGCCTGCACTGAAAACCAAAGACCAGGACTCTTCCCACATGACCAGTCTCAGAGCAATGGTATCATGGTTTGGGTATATAAGTTAGCCATAGGTTCATGTGTTTGAACCCTACCTGGTGGTGCTCTTTCGGGGTGTGGGACCTTGAGGAGTGGGGCCTAGTTGGAGGAAGTTGCTTGCTGGGGTGGTAGGGCTTCCGGTACAGAGTCCAACTCTTATTCCTGCTTACTCTCTACTTCTGGATCTGCCCAGAAAACAGCAAGCAGCCTGTGTCCCCTGCCATGAACTCAACCACTCCCTCTGTGCCTCTGTCGCCTTGATGCATTGTACTCTCAGCCAAAATAAACCCTTCTTCTCTTAACTTGCTTATCAGGTGGTTGGCCCTGAGAAAAAAAGACAAGTATAGAAAAACGTGGTGATTGCTGTGATGAAGCCTGACAATACGCTATTAAACAGCTAGCTCCTATGAGATCCTCAGTCCTCTACTGAGGAGAGGGCTAGCCTCACTAGGAGCCTTTGAGAGTCTGGACTTCTCACTGGGTTGAGGGTGCCACCTATGCATTCTTCAAGGTCGTCATTGATCCGTTCCATTGACTCATCTATCGCTGGAGCTTGTGATAGCATCGATCACTTGCCACGTTAGTTTTGGAGACAGAGTCTCTTGGTGAGCCTATAGTTTGCCTACTTGGCCACCCAGCAAGTTCCTTTTATTTTTCTCCCAACTCAATTCTGGGATTATAGGCACAGGCTGCCATACCTGGCTTTTTCCACAGATGCTAGGAACCCAAGCTCAGGTCCTCATGCTTGGGTGGCAAGTGCTTCACCAACTGAGCCACCCCCAGGGCCTATGATGTTTTTGTCTAAAGAAGTTTTCGTGCCTAAATGAGAGTACAAGCGGGTTTATGAGGTGCACTGTACAAGTTTCTAATAAGGAAGGAGTAAGATGTAAACATTTGTCCACTAAGCTCAAGGGAATGTTTAGTAGACGTAGGTTACAAGGAGGCCGAGACACATGTTGATTATAAACATGGTTCATAACTTTGAATTTGGGATTTTCTTAGGGAAAGGAGTCTGGTCCTCTGTAAGCATTGTAGTCAGTTGTGTTGACCTTCTTGACTTTCAGCCAACATGAGACTTGGATACAAGAGTGGTGGGCTGTTTTCCTTCAGTTCCACTGTCCTTTTAGCCTACTTCAGTAGAACTTGCCTTATGAGCTTGTGGTGGTTTGAGTAGGTACGACCCCCGTAGACTCATGTGTATGAATGCTTGGTCCATAGGGAGTGGCACTATTAGGAGGTGTGGCCTTGTTGGAGGAAGTGCCTCACTGTGGGGGCAGGCTTTATATATGCTCTAGCTATGCCCAATGTGACTCACAGTCTCCTTCTGCTGCCTGCAGATCAAGATCTAGAACTCCCAGCTCCTTCTCCAGCACCAGTCTGCCTGCACGCCGCCATGCTTCCCACCGTGATGATGGACTAAGCCTCTGAAACTGTAAGCCAGCTCCAATGAAATGTTTTCTTTGTAAGTGTTGCTATGGTTAGGTGGGTGGTAGTGGTGCACACCTTTAATCCCAGCACTTGGGAGACAGAGGTAGGCAGATCCCTATAAGTTTAGCCAAAGATACACAGAGAAATTCTGTCTTGAAAAACCAAAAAAATTGAAAATAAGCCACACAACATAATATATATGCCTCAGGGGACCTGGGCCAGACCCTTAGAGGCTCCTTGATCTCTGTGAGCCCACTTGTGTCCCAGTCAGTTGATTCTTGTGGTGACCCTGACCCCTCTGACTCCTACAATCCTTCCTCCCATTCCTCCTCAGGACTCCCCAAGCTCTGTCTAATATTTAGTTGTGGGGTCTCTGTATCTGCAGACTGAGCCCTCTTGGTGGAATCTTTGTTTTGTTTTTAAAACAGGATCCTTCTATAGCCCTGGCTGTCCTGGATCTCTCTGTGTAGATGAGTCTGGTCTCAAACTTCGAGATTTGCCTGCCTCTACCTCCAGAGAGCTGGGATCAAAGGCCCGTGCCACCTACACCTGACAACTGCTGAACTCTTCATGCCCTGAACCTTGAGCTAAAATAAATCCTTTCTCCCTTAAGTTGCTCCTGTTGGCTATTTGATCACAGCAGTAAAAAAAGTAATTAACACAACATTGCTAGAATTGTGATGGTTTTGTTTCTCGCTGACTGTGCTTTGTGTGGTCTTAAGAAATATTTCTCAATTAATCAGGTTTGTTACAAATGCCCTCCCTTTCTTGCCCTTGCAGCCACCTTGGAGGCATTTTTTTGAAGTTTGATGAGATAGCTGGGCGACTTGCTTTGATCACTGAACTGTGCACGAAGGAGATAACATCATTATGAACTGACAAGTAAGACCCAGGGATCCAGTCACACGTTTGCATTGTCCCCTTATCTTGCCTCAGAAACTGTGGGAGAATAGTCATGTTGGCTCCCCAAGCATCCTGCATCCAGGAATGATTGTGAGCAGAGCCCTGGGTGGCCTGAATTGGGCATGGAGAAGAAATAAACCTGTCCTGATCCCCTTTGCTCTGATACTAAATATTTCCCTACATTTCAGTAATAATTTCAGAGGAATTTTTTACATTTAAACCTTTAATTTTTTCAGGATAACGTCATTTTAAAAGGCTTATTCACTTTATGAATGTGAGCATGTTGTCTTCAGACACACCAGAAGAAGGCGTCAGATCCCATTACAGATGTTTGAGAACTACACTGTATGGTTGCTGGGAATTGAACTCAGAACCTCTGGAAGTGCAGACAGTGGTCTTAACCTCTAAGCAAAATCGCCAGCCCCTCTTTAGGAGAACTCTTGTGTATGATGTCTTGAAAAACAGAGAGTAAGTTTAGTTTAGAGATCAAGTTGGCATTTTAGTATTTACTCCAGAGCCAGGCAACATCTTGTCCCACAAAACCAGAATAAGTATGCTAACCTGTCGAGCAGCGGGAGCTGGTTTCAGAGTCAGCGGGGACCTCACACAGGAGTCTGGTTCCAAACATTGGTTTACCATGACTGTTACTTAACAGGTCCATGTAGGGATCTGAGAGCTAGCTGCCTCCATTCTATTGAATCTGCCTTCCTACCCTGAGTTTCAAGGGCCACCCCTGCCATACACTTCCTGTCTGTGCCTGCACTGTTCAGATTTTTAGCTATATCTCCAATATTTGTTGTTGTTGTTGTTGTTGTGTGAGAGAGAGCTTTTATGTTGTTTTGAGGCAGGTCTCACTATGTATCTCTGGCCGCTCAGGAACCTGCTACATAGACCAGGCTGGCCTCAAAGTCTCAAGACTCTCGTGCCTCCGTCTCCTGAGTGCTGGGACTAAAGGCTTGCACCACCACAACCACATCGCTTTGTTTCGTTTTGCTCAATGAAAACATTGGCTGTTGCTTACTGACAAACAAGACAGGGTTGTGTTCGTGCATGGAGAATGGGCTAGGTGTTCACTTAGGCTGAACTCACCCCTAGGTAAATACAGGGCACAGTCCTCCTGACCCATATATGCCTCAAAACGTGCCTGTCTGGGAGGTGAGCTGTGCTGGTTCAGCAGTTAAAGTGCTTGGTGTGTAAACTGACAACCTGAGTTTGATTCCTGGAACGATCATAAGGGTAGAAGGAGAGAGCTGATGCCATGAGTTGTCCTTTGACCCTGTTAATGGGGTCTGCTTAGATCCAACATAACTCAAACACCAGGCCAATGCAGATGACAAGAAGTCATTGTAATCAAGCTGCTATCGATAGATCAGGGCCCCAGAACAGAATCATATTTTGACATAAGGGATTGAGCAAGGAGTTTCCACCAATCAGGATAGGAGTTGGTTTCTGGGCCTGGGAACATGAACTTAGTTTGACCCTGCCAGCAAGACAGAGAAGTTGGCTCTGAGAGAGCTGAGCTCAGACAACTGTCACCTCACAACACATGATGTTCAGCTATTGGGAAGTCCCCAGCTCCCTTAGGGCTGGGACCTTGAACTTAGTTTATCCCTATGATTAAATGGAGTCAGAAAACAAAATGGCAGTACTTAGAACAAGTCTCTTTTTCTTGTCCCAACAATAAAATTTTATAAATTAATGTCCTTAGTCAGGCAGTGCTAGTGCATGCCTTTAATCCCAGCATTCAGGAGGCAGAGGTAGGCTTATCTCTGTGAATTTGAGTCTAGCCTGTTCTATGAAGCAATTTCTTGTACAGACAGGACTGATACACAGAGAAACCCTGACTCAAAAAATTAATTTTCTTAATTATGTCTTTAGGGAAAATCAAGGTTATTGAACTGACAGGGCTCAGTAGCTGTTGTATTTCTAATGGGGTAGAGTAAGGAATAGGCTTTACCTGGGTCATGGAATTTGTCCTGCAAGAGCATCTGTAAGAAATGTGCTATGTGAACTTTCTCAGCTGCAAAAGTGTGGGCATCAGATCTCACACTTTAAAAGAGTTTCACAGACAAATAATGCAATCCAAAGAAATATCGAGTTAGAGAAAAACAAGCCGCGATTATAAATTTTTATTTCCCGAGATTGTAAAATTTATCACAAAATGCATACTGTATGTAAATCTCTTATTGCTGACGGAATAGACAAACACTGCTTTTTTTGATCGTAGCAAACTGTAAAAAGGTAGTATAGGTGAAGTTTAGGTGTAAATTTTAATGGCTGACCCAGTCAGATCCTTGGATGCCTACAGAAGTCGTGCATGCTAGAGCAGACCTTCCCTGATAGGATCCCACCCTCCCCTCCACCACAGATCTTAGACAACCAATCGAGTGCTTGCCCCTTGGCCTCCCTTTAACACTCAGACCCACAAACTGCAGGCAGGAGAGGGCTACGGCTCAGCAAGACAAAGCAGCTGGACCAGAAGACTGGGGAGAACAACGAGGAACAGGGATACACAGCTCTCTCTGGCTCCTGAAGAAGGGAAGAGAAAGAGAGGTTTCAGAATGGGATCTGTCAGGACGTGGATATTTCCCCTAAACATCCAGAACTTTAAGTATAGCTCAGAACCCAAGAGAGTAGGCTCTAGAGGACTAGGGTGCCTGGCTAGACTCTTCCAGCACCCTCAGGACTCATAAAGTACTCAAACACCAGGAGAGTGAGCAAAT
Source organism: Rattus rattus (assembly GCF_011064425.1). Taxonomy (NCBI): domain Eukaryota; kingdom Metazoa; phylum Chordata; class Mammalia; order Rodentia; family Muridae; genus Rattus; species Rattus rattus. The sequence continues at coordinate 99,860,131 of NC_046155.1, forward strand.
GGATGGATTCCTGCCCCTGCCCAGGTTCTGTGCTCTAAGATACTACCTAGAATACTACTACTACTACTACTACTACTACTACTACTACTACTAATAATAATAATAATAATAATAATAACAACAACAACAACAACAACAGTAGAAAGCTTTCCCTGTGCAGTCTTCCCTGGCTTTCTAGAAACTACTACAGGCTTTGCCTTCTTCACCCAGGAAGAGGATTCAGGGTGTGAAACTTCTGAGGGACTGCCGTTGAAGAGACATATATTCTATGCTAGCTGGTGTGATCTAGAGCTTACCTGAGGCTCTCAGCCTGCCTGAACATGAATCATTTGGCCCAAATGGGAAGCATCCTTCTTGGTGGACTCTGTGCCTGGGTAGTTCTCATGCTTTCTCTGGGATTGATCCAAATTCAAAATTTCTCTATGCAAATGCATAAAATCCCTATGGTCACTTCCCATAGTTCCACTTCTGCCTCCAAGGACTTCTCATGTTTCCAGGAACCTTTCAGGGTGTCAGGGCTACTTAGACATAAGACTGCTGTATGCTCAGGATTCTAACTGTAACTTATTTCAGGTTGGCTCCTTGGGCTTTCAGTCAAATGTACCACCCTAGGTAACATTTAGGGGAGTCAGACACTTTCCAGATCCTGAGTGGTGGGCAATAGGAGCCAAGGTCTCTAGACTGGAAGCAAGAGCTTTTTCTGTAAGTATGGAGTCCCTCAAGACTATGAGTTTGGATCAAATGGCTGAGATGTGAGCAGCATTCTTCACATTTAAAATCAAACAGCATGGGGTTGGGGATTTAGCTCAGTGGTAGAGCGCTTGCCTAGCAAGCACAAGGCCCTGGGTTCAGTCCCCAGTTCCAAAAAATGGAAAAGAAAAAAAAATCAAACAGCATTTGTTGAACGATATCTACATGTCAAGCAATATATCTTGAATGCATTTCTTTTCATTCTTGTGACAATACTATGAGAATATTTGTTATTTGGGTCTTTAATACTGAAATGGAAAAACAGAGGCACAGATAATCTGGTAACTTGCCAAGAGTCACACAGAACTAGTGACGTTTGAATCAGGGTACCACTGAGTCTGACTCCAAAGCTACGACAGAGAACATGGTATGGTAATTTTCTCTGGAAGTACTAAGGAAGGATTACCATAATAAGTGATACTTGAACAGTGCTCTGAGTGGTCACTACCATGATAAAATTGATGGAGTCTTTGCTTGCACCAAATGAGATCTCGGATGCAGAGAACTCAGGCCACAATGCATGATGGGTATACATGCATGGAGACCCCCAAACACAGGCATCTTTAATTTCAAAGGATGGAGAATCAGCTGCAGGTGACACATGTCACTCATCATGAGGAGCCCCTGGTAAGAGATTTTCCTGAAGCTACTCACTGTTTCAACCATTTCTGACGCACTGTCACTATGCGACATGCACTTGGCTAACCAATGCTACCATTCACTGTGCCAGGCACCTTCATCATATGCAAGGTCTACCATGTGGCTTCTAGTAGGGAGCACCCTCTGTCCCATTTCAGGAGGTCCCCTGACAGCTCCACCTCAAACACGAGCAAACTCTCACCTGCACTGCTGTACAAGCAATTGTAGTTGCTCTTCTCCCTCTTCGGGGAGTCCAGGAAAATTTCATTGTAGACTTGTGCATTTTGTGGCCTGACTTTCTGATATACCTCATAGCCTGGAATTAACACCTCCTCTTGGTCAGGATAGAGAGAGAATTCTTTGATATAAACCCCCAAGCAGGTTTTGATGATGAACAGCGTCCCATGATCACTGAAAAACTCTGGAGATTGAGCTACTGCCTTAGACAATGATGAAGATGTGAACTGCCCGAATCGCACGGAGCCAGCTCCAGTATAGTGAAACCTGGTCTTAGTGCCTCGGTAGACTGAATGACAATCCTCGTTACTCAAAAAGCTGAAGAGCTCTTGTTAAGTAGTAATGGAAGGCCTTGTAGTGGAATTGACCAGGATTTTCCTTGAATTCCTAACAGCTCTGTTAAAATCTACAGCGATACTCCCAGTGTAGGCAACCAAAGCGTTCCATGGAAATCATTGAAACCTTTGGGATAAGTCCTACTAGGTTTTATGTTGTTCCATCGTTTCTTTGCCTCTTCCCATGCAACTTTTAATTTCGCATTCATATTAAAGTCTTCCTGTAAAAGCAGGGGTGCCTTTTCCTCCATTTTGTTGACGCAGCCCTCATACTGGTCATCAAATGCATTGGGAGCCATGTCTAGCACCAAAGGCCCTGTCAGCCCAGTCACCTGAAAGAAAGAAGCAGGGTCCTCTGTTACTAGCTAAGCTTGCTGAGTTACCAGCCTGTGCTGAGCGCTGTGGAGCCTGCAGCATGGGATATCACACACTCCAACCTCACACATGGCTCACGCATGGACACAATCTCACTACATCATAAGAAGGACAGAAAGGCAAGGCAGAGATCTCTGATCCTTTCATATCTAGAGATACTATATTTCTTTCTTTATTCAATTAATTATTTAGTGAGCACACAAAGCAAGAAACCTCATCATGACCTTTTCATAGTCATATATCATTGTAGATTGTTCATAGTCACACACACACACACACACACACACACACACAGACCAATCTGATATTATCTTTTACATTACTTCCTCAAAGTTCATGCTCTCTAACATCTGCTTCCACAGACTCAACCGTGGGAACTAAAGTGAGGTCAACAGGATGGGTTGAGAAATTACCTGCTGAATTAACCACCAAGTTAGGGAAGAACTTTTGCAACATTTGATGGCATCGTCAAGTTAAAAAAAATGGCTGCAAAAGCAAATAAGACAATGAAAGAGACATGCACAGTACACACAATCATTTAACAGTCTGTTCATGGAGGAGCTCTGGGTTAATGACTCAATCTCTACGTCATGTCTGGGCTCCTGCACCCACTGCTCCCAGAATGGCATATCAGGACTCTGTGAATCAATGGGCTTGGGTTCCCTACCAGTGAGGGGCTACAACCAATCCTGGTAACACACAGAGCTGTGCAGCAACACACAGAGCTGTGCAGCAACACACAGAGCTGTGCAGCATGTAGGTTGCCAGGACATATTGTAGCAGATCTCTGATAGGCCGTGGAGTTTACTTTGCACAGATCTGTAAACTGCTGTCCATGTTTGATTACCTTGTGGCTCACACTTGGCTCGCTACCTCTGAATGAAGTCTCTTAATCGTGTAGTATTCACTATGTTCTATGATTGGGTATGGTTGTCCTCCAATGTTCTCAGTGTGCCCACATGGAGGAAGTAAAACCTTTAAGTGGTGAAGTCTACTGGGAAGTGACCAAGTTCTGGAGGGCATCACACTCAGTAGAGATCAATTTAAGTGTTGTGGGATCCTACTCAGTTCTTGCAGGAGCAAGGCCGGCCTCAACCTCTCTGGGCTCCTCTCTTGCCATGTCCTCCATTCTGCACATGGCAGTGGCTCTCTGCCATATTGTGACTCTTCCAGGAGAGCCCTAACCAGACAGCATTGCTATGATATTTTGACTTTCCAACCATCAGCCATTCACTTTATAAACTTTGCAGCCTCAAGCATTTGTGAAAGTAATAGAAGACACAAACGGAGGAGATAGCTCAGTGGGTAGAGTTCTCAGCTTGCAAACACAGACCTGAGTTCGATTCCCAGAACCCTGGGGAGAAAACAGAGTGCGGTGAATGCACTTGGAATTCTGGAACTTGGAGTTGGAGAGAGATGGATTTGTGAGATCCCTGAGCTTCACTAGAAAGTCAGAATAGCCCGCTCGCTGTGTCTCAGGCCTGGGAGAGACCCTATCTTCACAGAGATAGTGGGCAGTGCCTGAGGGAAGAGAGCAGGGCCGTCCTCTGGTTCCCACATGCATGTACCCACACACATGCAAACGCATAGGTGTCATGTACCCCAACACACATAGAGAAAAGGAAGGGTAAGAGACCAACACAGCCTGCCTTAATTAGAGTTGTATCTTATGAATGTTTATTGTTTTCACTGCTTCTTGAGGGTAGAGATTTAAAGTGTCCCCTGGGTTGCAGGTAAAGGAGTGAGAAGGAACAATCACTCATCTTTGCCCTGCTACCCATCCCTTCCTTCCTTCCTACCTTCCGTCTTTTGGGAATCTATGAAGACTCTACTCTGTAATCATGTAAGCCTGCTGTGTTACGTTCCACAGAATTTCTACTTAATCTGATAAGACAACACTCCCCCCACATCCTGAGGGTGGCAGAGATGAGCTGCACCATGTGGCTAACTCTCTGTCCTTGGGGAGGCTGCACTCCTGGCTCTTCCTCAGCTTGGCTTCTCCCGCCTGAGTCCTTGGGGGACACTGCAGAACCAACAGGGTGAGGTGCTCTGCACTGCAGTGTAGGTTCCCACCTTCTGTACACCCGAGCTTTAAACCATTATAAGATACTGTGAGAGGCTGTGCTCAGCTGCATGAGAGCTAGCTCAGTGTCACCTCTGGTCACACACAGTCACGACTCTCAAGGACACCAACAGTTCACCTCAGCTTCCTGTCACGATAGATTGGACATCCCAGGGTGGTGGTTCCCCCACAGTTTGGAGACAGAGGCAGATCGATCTCTGCAAGTTGCACACCAGCCTGGTCTATATAGCGGGTTTCTTACCAGCCAGGAACCCAGCCAGTGTCACTAGAACACCTTTCCTCAAATAAAACATAGGATGTGAAGTTATCCACAATGAATTCCCTTCTGGCCCAAATTTGTGTTAGACTTGGCATCAAACACAGAAAACAACAGTATCAACAACTCGAACAAGGGCCCGGAGAGATGACTCATCACCTACTGCTCTTCCAGAGAATCTGGGTTCAATTCTCAGCACCAGCTCAAGCAGCTAACAGCCTATAAATCCAGCCCCAGGATGTAATGCCTCTGGCCGCTGCACTCATGTTTACACACACACACACACACACACACACACACACACACACACACACACACACAAAATTAATTAATAATAGAAATAAGGGCTAGAGGGACTAGAGGTCCAGTGATTGAGAGCACTGGTTGCTCTTCTAAAAGACCATTCTTCAAATCCCAGCACCTACATGTTGGTTCACAACTGTTCTGTCACTCCTGTCCCAGTTGTATCTCACGTTATCTTTAGGATTCTAAGGGCTCTGCCACCTTGTGGTACACAGACATAAACACAGACAAAAATAATCATATGTATAAAAATAAATAAAATTACAAAATAAAGTTTAAGACAAAAGCCTTTGTGTCTGAAAATATAAATGTAAGAGTTTTCATTTAAAATATTTGAATTAGAAGTGACAGTGTATCTCAGTTGGTAAAGTGACAACCTGGTACCCAGGAGTTCCTGAACTGAATCTCACCATCACCTAATTACTGGCTCTGGTGGCACAAGCTATAGTCCCAGCTCCTCAGAGCTAGAGACAGGACCATCAGAAGTTCAGGTCACCCTCGGCTATAATAAGTATCAGGACATCATGAGGCCCCTGCCTCAACACATGAAAACTGTGTCATCTTGGGTGGTGCACACCTTTAATCCCAACATTCGGGAGTGAGAGGCAGGTGGATCTCTGTGGGTTCTAGGCTGGTCTATCTACACAGCAAGCTCCCAGACAGACAGGACTACACTATATAGTGAAACCCTGTCTAAAAACAAACACACACACACACACACACACACACACACACACACACACACACACAAAATACAAATTAATAATATCTAACATATAATCCTAAATAACTATTAATTTAATTATCTCATCGGTTTCTATCCCAATATTCTTAATTGATACAGAATTTTAGATTTATGGCCTTAAAATAATGAATATTTATATTGATCCAACAACTGTTTTCATTAATTTCAATATGTTCCTATTAATTGCTTCAGCAACGTTGGGAAACCTTGCATGTCCTTCTTTAAGGAGTCTGAAAACCCAAGCCATCCTCCCTAAATTCTTAAAGTCCTCCTTAGGAACCAGGCATGGCCAAACACACCTGTGATCTCAATCCTTGGGAGGCAGAGGCAGGGACATCCCAAGTCCCTGACCCTTTTGGGGTGTAATGAGACTCTAAAACAATGACAATGGTATGCTTAAGCTCTGGACAGCAATAGACACACAGGCGAGTGCCTCCAGCTCTGTGTAGAGACTGGAGCCACGTAGGAGACTGCCATTCCCTTATTGTGGTTCCAAAGGTTGGTTGTATAAGTTCTCAACTTGTTATCGAAAGAGATTCCTGGACCTCAGTCTCAAAGTTGAGCCTTTAGCATTTCTAATGTGCTTCTTGTTAATTTCAGACAGTTTGCTTGCTTAGATTTTGTTTTAAAATTCTGTGCATTGGTGTTTTGCCTGTATGTATATCTGTATGAGAGTGTCAGATCCTCTGGAACTGGAGTTACAGACAGGTGTGAGCTGGTAGGTAGGTGCTAGGAATCAAACCTGGGTCCTCCAGAGAGCAGACAGTACCCTTAACTGCTGAGCCATCTCTCCAGCCCCAGGTTGTTTGTTTTATTTTCTTACTTTTATTAATGTATGTGTATGCAGGTCTGGATGGGGTAGGGTGTATTGCAACTGGGGACAGGTGCCCCTCGGGCCAGAGGTGTTAAATCCACTGGAGTTGGGGATTTAGGCCCTTGTGAGCCTCCTGACAAAGGTGATGGAACTGAACTCTGATCCCCTGCAAGAGCACGTACAGGCTCTTAACCACTGAGCCCTCTCTACAAACCATAGGGTGCTTTCAGTAAGTGCTGCACAGCATAAGGTTCCAACTGACTGGTGCTGAGGATCAAACGCAGAACGTTATGCAATCCAGGCAAGCACCTTCCCGATGAGCCACACCCCGATGGAGAGTGAAGCCTCTTTACACAGGGCACATCACCTCATTCCAGCTCTTTCTCTAGCCTCAACTACAACCGCCCCTTTCTTGTCTTAAAACGTAGGCTTCAGCGCTCTATTTTGAAGGCAGCAAGTCTGAGAAATCTCAGATGCCAGAGCCAGCAGAAGGAATCTGTCAGCACAGGGACTTCTCACTCAGGACACATGGCTCAGCCAGCCTGGGGTGGCTTTTCAATTCACTTCTCCCCTCTCTAGTTTCTCAGAGTGGTTGATCCAAATGTCTGTCTCTCACAAGACTGCTGTCCACTTCCCCATGGGACAGCTAGGTACAGCCTCAGTCCCTGGCACCGTTGCCCCCACAGCCCATAGACTGCAGATGTGCAGCATGAGTCACTTCTGCCCCAGTAGGAACTGGAATTTGTGTCTGCTAATTAAAATTCCCCTAGAAGTCTGGGTAGCTAACACCTTGGACCTCAATAGAAACATCCACATTGTTGTGTTTTCTTTCACCCCATCCCACTTCCCTCCCTCCTCCCCACTCTCCATCCCTCCTGCTCTATATCTGCCCTCAATCTCCAAGATCCTGCACTGAAACAAAAATAAGCCGATGTTGTCAGCATGGAGGAGACCTGGTGCAGGAGGACCATGGTGGTGTCAGACTGGGCTACAGGGCAAGAGCTTACTTGAAAACTCTTAAATTAAAATCGAATATATAGCCAGGCAATAGCGATGCACCCCGTTAATCCCCAGCATTCAGGAGGCAGAGGCAGGTTGATCTCTTGGAGTTTGAGTCCAGCCTGATCTACAGAGGTTGCTCTAGGACAGCCCAGGCTACATAAGCAAACCCTGTCTGGAAACCTGCCCCTCCCCATGAAAAGAGATAACTAAAGCATGCAAGAGGATAGAAGGCAACGTTTGCATGGACCTAGGGGGGAATGACATTGATTAAGGATATCCATGTTCTAGCTTGAAAACCCAGCAAGAACAGGAAGGGAAAGGTCTAAATAAATAAGAGACTGACTGTGTACACGGCATTGCATCCTGCAGGACATGGGAGGTAAACTGTATTGCCCTTCATTATATTTTTAAGTTTCTAGAAACAGTTACAGCCTCATGCCTGCTTTACCTTTCTCTAGATCTGACCCCATCTCCTACCTGGGCAGTTTCTTACCCAGAGCTGACCTTCTGGCTTTAACCCTTAAAGCATGGATCCCGCTGCTATACCCACACTAGCCCTCAGATTTTTCTCAAGTTCCCTCTACTTTAGAAACCTTCCCCTTCATAGGTCAGAGTTCAGAGTTGTTAGGTACCTGAGAAGGTGTTTGGCAGCTGGGTCTCTGTCCTCTTCTAAAAGCAGGTGTGGCAGAAGTCAGTGCTGGGCCCTTTATACTGTGGACAATGTGCTTTCACTTTCAGGTTAGGATTGGAAGGGCATCCAGGTAAACAACTAAAATCAGGTGTGTTGTATTTATTCCTATACCTTTCTGTTCTAAGATATTTAGTTTTTCTTCTGTGTGAGACAAGAATCCCTTAGCCCAGACTCGCCTTTCACTATGTAGCTGATGATAACCTGAACTCCTGATTCTCTTGCCACAAAACTAGTTTCCTTGGTGTGTGTGTGTGTGTGTGTGTGTGTGTGTGTGTGTGTGTGTGTGTCCTTTCTCTCTGTTTGCACAGTATGCTCACAGACACATGAGCATATGGAAGCCAGAGGCTAATGTCAGGTCTATTGTCCCCCACATTATATTTACCTGAGACAGTCTGTCACTAAGCCTTTGAGAAGGCCTTTGCTTGCTATTTGATCTATGGAGGCTACATGTAGATTTCCAGGGAGGGGTGCAGGAGAGACCAACCAGCTGTCCCAGAATCTCTACCGTCACCTGATCCGATGAAGCCCCAAACTTGCTTCTGTCCCCTCCTCGGGCACAGGTGCTGCTCTTGGGCCCCTGAGCTCCTTGGGAGAGCCTGGGTAAATGTTGGGGAAGGGATGGCTTTCTGCCTCTTTGAACCAAAGAAAATTAGCACATTATTGCTCATCTGTATAGTCTTGAGAACGATCTATGATAGCCATACGCGAGATTTTGAATTAATTCAATTATAAAGCAAGCCAAAGTAAAAGAGTACATGTCAGGTAGTCGGGTAGATAGATGACTGGCTGGATAGGTGATAATTAAATAAGTAGATAGAAATATATGATAGATAGAGAAATAAAGATAGGTAGAAACACATCATTAAAATGCATGTTCAAAATATGCAGCAGAGATCAGCTGGGGAGTGGAAAGTGAAGCCCCTTTGCACGGGGCACATCTCCACTTTCGAGTTCTTTCTTCACCCTCAGATAGAACTACCCCTTTCTTGTCTTTTACAAAATTTTTAAAGATGTACTTATTTTATTTATATCAGTACTCTGTAGCTGTCTTCAGACACAGCAGAAGAGGGCATCAGATCCCATTACAGATGGTTGTGAGTCATCATGTGGTTGGTGGGAATTGAACTCAGGACCTCTGGAAGAGCAGTCAGTGCATTTAACAGCTGAGCTTTCCCTCCAGTCTCCTTTCTTGTCTTAAAACGTAGGCTTCAGCGCTCTATTTTGAAGGCAGCAAGTCTGAGGAATCTCAGATGCCAGAGCCAGCAGAAGGAATCTGTCAGCACAGGGACTTCTCACTCAGCACACATGGCTCAGCCAGCCTGGGGTGGCTTTTCAATTCACTTCTCCCCTCTCTGGTTCCTCAGAGTGGTTGATCCAAATGTCTGTCTCTCACAAGACTGCTGTCCACTTCCCCATGGGACAGCTAGGTACAGCCTCAGTCACTGGCACCGATGCCGTCACAGCCCATAGACTGCAGATGTGCAGCATGAGTCACTTCTGCCCCAGTAGGAACTGGAATTTGTGTCTGCTAATTAAAATTCCCCTAGAAGTCTGGGTAGCTAACACCTTGGACCTCAATAGAAACATCCACATTGTTGTGTTTTCTTTCACCCCATCCCACTTCCCTCCCTCCTCCCCACTCTCCATCCCCCCTGCTCTATATCTGCCCTCAATCTCCAAGATCCTACACTGAAACAAAAATAAGCCGATGTTGTCAGCATGGAGGAGACCTGGTGCAGGAGGACCTTGTGTTCTGTGTCAGACTGGGCTACAGGGCAAGAACTGTGTATCTTTTAAAACCATATCTTTTAAAACTCTGGAATTATCAATGGATAAATAAAGCAAAGAATAGATAGAAGCTGGTGTTTCTGTGTAGCTGGGAGGAAAATGGGACTGCTTAATGATTACCATATTCAGGTCTAAAGTACAGGAAGTACAGGAAGGAAAAAATCTATATACATAAGAGATTGACTTTGTACATCCTGCAGGAACTGGGAGGTAAACTCTATGGTCCTTCATTATATTTTTAAGTTTCTAGAAACAGTTACAGCCTCATGCCTGCTTTACCTTTCTCTAGATCTGACCCCATCTCCTACCTGGGCAATTTCTTACCCAGAGCTGACCTTTTGGCTTTAACATTTTAAGGGATGGACCCCACTACTAAAGTCCCTCCAGCCCTCAGATTTTTCTCAAGTCCTCTCCACTTTAGAGACCTTTCCCTTCAGAGTTCAGAGGTCAGAGTTCAGAGTTGTTAGGTACCTGAGAAGACGTTTGGCAGCTGGGTCTCCCTCCTTTTCCAAAAGCAGGTGTTGCAGAAGGCTGTGCTGAACCCCCTTTCATCCTGTGGACAACGTTTTGACTTCCAGGTTAGGACTGGAAGGGCATCCTTCCAATTGTTCAGGAACAACTTAAATTAGGAAAGTTGTATCTGTTACTGTAGTTTTTCCATTCTCCATCTCTTTTTGTTCTGAGTTTTGTTTTTGTTTTTTGGGGTGCGGGGGTGGCGGTGGGGGGAAGAGTTGTGCTTTTGTGTGAGACAAAGTCCCATTTGGCCAGGTGAACCTCTAACTTGTTACATAGCTTAGGATAATCTGAACTCCTGATTCTCTTCCCACAGAACTAAATTTATTGATGCTAAAATAATGAGGGCCCCGTGTTGTTAGGCAATCATTCTACCAACCAAACCACACTCCTACTGCAGCATCTTTTCCTCAAAGATGTAGGGCATTTTTGTTATCCCCACAGGAGTGTGTGTGTGTGTGTGTGTGTGTGTGTGTGTGTGTGTGTGTGTGTGTGTGTGTGTGATATAGCTAATGGAGAAGCAGAAATTGGTTGACCTTTGCCCTAAACTCGAGTTTTACAAATACATGAAAGCCTGTTGTGGTTGCTCACACCTTAATTTCAAGTCTTGGGAGGCTGAGGTAGAAGGATCTCTGTGAATTTGAGACAAGCCAGGACATATACAGTGAGACCCTGGCAACAAAACAAAACTACCTCCATATTACCTGATCCCTTTAGGGGACCTAGGGAAAGGTGAAGAGAAATGACCAATTATAAAGCTCAGTTTTGCATCCTTAGATGCTCCTGGCTACAACTTTTTCATATGCCTAGAACACAAGGCAGGTATATCAGGAGTTCAAGGACAGCCTTGACTGCATAGCATGTTTGAGATCAGCCTGAACTGCAAAAGACCTTATACCAAATATAGAAAAAAATAAGTAGGAAGGCTGTTAAGAAAGGCTACTATAGGGGTTGGGGATTTAGCTCAGCGGTAGAGCGCTTGCCTAGCGAGTGCAAGGCCCTGGGTTCGGTCACCAGCTCCGAAAAAAAGAAAAAAGAAAAAAAAAAAAAAAGAAAGGCTACTATAGCAGGAAGATGCTCAAAGCCTAAATCAGAAAACTCTCAGGGGCAGAATAGAGAAAACCTTCGTAAGTGTTCACTTTAGAGTTTCCTCTGGGAACTACCTACCTCTTTCAATCCTAGATACTTACAATGAATGCATCCATCATCCTCCTGGGTCCTTACACACAGGGACCAGGTAGTATTTTATATAGAAAATGCAGTAACAAACCAGGTGGCCAAAAACCTATAACCTCCTGTTCTACCCTGTGTAGGCAGGGTAGATTAAAAAGAGAGAGAAAGGTTCCACTGAAGCAATTCACTGGGGCCTTTTGTGCATCCAGTGTTCGTCAGTGAACTTTCACATAAATAGAACTTGGAAGAGTGTCTGCTTGTGCTGATGTGTATTTGGAGGGAACTCAGTTTCTCAGATCCTACAAGTGAAAAACCTGACTTCCTTCCTCCTTATTTTCCTTTCCTCATTCTTCCATTTCTTCTTCCTCTTCTCCTTCCTCCTTCTCTGCCTCCTCCTGCTGGTATTTCTCCTTGTCCTTCTTTTTGGTGACAGAGTCTTGCTATGTTACCCAGGCTGGCCACAAGGTCTTGTTCTCAAGCCTCCTCAGTGGCTGAGACTGTAGATGTCATTGCTCCTGGCTCTACTCTCCCTATGCTCTAGACCTATCTACCAATCTTGATTCAACAGTCTTTACTGCCTTGGCTTGCCCTAACACTATTTTACAATCCCATACTGTTATATTGAACAGAACATATCATTGTATGGTCCTTATGATTGATATTGAACTAAAGGCATAAAATCCCACTGCCAACCTGAATACTGTGCAAGTGTTCCCAGGTGCGGTGACCTATGTGCCTGTAGCTCATCACTTGTAAGGTGAAGGCAGGTAGATCAGGAGTTCAAGGACAGCCTTGACTACATAGCGTGTCTGAGTTCAGCCTGGACTACATAAGACCTTATCTCAAAAATAGAAAAAAAAAAGTAGGAAGGCTGTTAAGAAAGGCTACTAGAGCAGGAAGATGCTCAAAGCCTAAATCAGAAATCTCTCAGGGGCAGAGTAGACAAAACCTTCATATTCCAGGGGTTGAGGAAGAGGAAGGTGGCTGCGAAAAAGAGGTGACAAAAATGGGGTGAAGGTGTTTTAAAACTCAACATGTTGTATCACACACACCTTAATTGATGATGGGAACCAGCCATGTTGTGGGTAATTAGTGTATAGGTGAAGTTTAGGTATTTGGTAGTTTGCATGAGAAAGGCACCCTCAGGATCATAGATTTAAATCTTGGTCACCAGAAAGTGGCACTATTTGAAAGGATTATTAGGTCATGCCTGTTTGGAAGAAAAGTATCACTGGGAGTGGGCATTGAGGTTGCAAAAAGCCATTCCTCACCCAGAGTCTCTTTCTTACTACTGAGCAGGGATCTGGGTGTAGACCTCTCAGCTGCTTCTCCAGGACCTTGTCTGTCTACGTTCCAACATGCTTCCTGCCATGCTGATAATGACTAAATCTCTAATACTGTGAGTCCCAGTTAAATGCTTTCTTCTATAAGAGTTGTTGTGGTTATGGCTTCTCGTCCCAGCAATAGAAAAGAGATTAAGTCGGAAGTTGGTACCAAGAGTGGAGAATTGTGGTGGCAGGACTGACCATGCAGCTTGTTAGCATAGTGTGAGCTGTGGGACTTTAGATTAGTAAACCAAGGCGTAGCGGGCCATCCTATTAAGAGCATGGAAGACAGTGGTGCTGAGGGTGATCTGAACTGTGAGGAGCCCAGCTCAGTAGGTTTCACAGATTAATGTAACTAAATGGATTTTGTTGTAATATTTTGGCAAAAGATGTGGCTGCTTCTGCCCTTGTTCAAAAAAAATCTGTCTGAGGCTAAATAGAAGAGCTTTAGACTAATGGCATTGGCAGAGGAGGTTTCAAGGCAGTCTAGAATTGATCGTGTCATGTGGTTATCAGTGACCATTCTTAAGTGGATCCAGAATGAAGGGGAGCAAGCTGAGTAAAGAAAAATACAAAGTGTAGAGAACCCGTGGGAGAGATACCTTACCGCCTGGTCAGGTGGGCACTCCTGAGGCTGCAGAGCAGAAGAGACCACCAACACTGCCCACCCCTGCCCACATCCCTGGCCCAAGAGGAAACTGTATAAGGCCTCTGGGCTCCCGTGGGAGAGGGCCCAGGTGAGGCAGGAGCCCTGCCTGAGACACCGCCGGAACCTGAAGGAAACAGACCGGATAAACAGTTCTCTGCACCCAAATCCCGTGGGAAGGAGAGCTAAACCTTCAGAGAGGCAGACACGCCTGCGAAACCAGAAGAGACTGCTCTCTACACACATTGCTGATTCCAGAGGAAAACACCGAGGCCATCTGGAACCCTGGTGCACGGAGGCTCCCGGAAGAGGCAGCGAGATCTTCCCGGGTTGCTGCACCTCAGAGAGCCCAGGCAGCACCCCGTGAACTAACTTGAGCCTCCGGGACCACAGGTAAGACCAACTTTTCTGCTGCAAGTGACCTGCCAGAACTCAAGACACAGGCCCACAGGAACAGCTGAAGACCTGTAGAGGGACAAAACTACACACACAAAAGCAGAACACTCTGTCCCCATAACTGGCTGAAAGAAAACAGTAAAACAGGTCTACAGCACTCCTGACACACAGGCTTATAGGACAGTCTAGCCACTGTCAGAATTAGCAGAACAAAGTAACACTAGAGATAATCTGATGGCGAGAGGCAAGCGCAGGAACACAAGCAACAGAAACCAAGACTACATGGCATCATCGGAGCCCAATTCTCCCACCAAAACAAACATGGAATATCCAAACACACCAGAAAAGCAAGATCTAGTTTCAAAATCAGATTTGATCATGATGCTGGAGGACTTCAAGAAAGACGTGAAGAACTCCCTTAGAGAACAAGTAGAAGCCTACAGAGAGGAATCGAAAAAATCCCTGAAAGAATTCCAGGAAAACACAATCAAACAGTTGAAGGAATTAAAAATGGAAATAGAAGCAATCAAGAAAGAACACATGGAAATAACCCTGGATATAGAAAACCAAAAGAAGAGACAAGGAGCTGTAGATACAAGCTTCACCAACAGAATACAAGAGATGGAAGAGAGAATCTCAGAGCAGAAGATTCCATAGAAATCATTGACTCAACTGTCAAAGATAATGTAAAGCGGAAAAGCTACTGGTCCAAAAACATACAGGAAATCCAGGACTCAATGAGAAGATCAAACCTAAGGATAATAGGTATAGAAGAGAGTGAAGACTCCCAGCTCAAAGGACCAGTAAATATCTTCAACAAAATCATAGAAGAAAACTTCCCTAACCTAAAAAAGAGATACCCATAGGCATACAAGAAGCCTACAGAACTCCACATAGATTGGACCAGAAAAGAAACACCTCCCGTCACATAATAGTCAAAACACTAAACGCTCAAAATAAAGAAAGAATATTAAAAGCAGTAAGGGAAAAAGGTCAAGTAACATATAAAGGCAGACCTATCAGAATCACACCAGACTTCTCGCCAGAAACTATGAAGGCCAGAAGATCCTGGACTGATGTCATAGACCCTAAGAGAACACAAATGCCAGCCCAGGCTACTGTATCCTGCAAAACTCTCAATTAACATAGATGGAGAAACCAAGATATTCCATGACAAAACCAAATTTACACAATATCTTTCTACAAATCCAGCACTACAAAGGATAATAAATGGTAAAGCCCAACATAAGGAGGCAAGCTATACCCAAGAAGAGGCAAGAAACTAATCGTCTTGGCAACAAAACAAAGAGAAGAAAAGCACACAAACACAACCTCACATCCAAATATGAATATAACAGGAAGCAATAATCACTATTCCTTAATATCTCTCAACATCAATGGCCTCAACTCCCCAATAAAAAAGACATAGATTAACAAACTGGATACTTAACGAGGACCCTGCATTCTGCTGCCTACAGGAAACACACCTCAGAGACAAAGACAGACACTACCTCAGAGTGAAAGGCTGGGAAACAACTTTCCAAGCAAATGGTCTGAAGAAGCAAGCTGGAGTAGCCATTCTAATATCAAATAAAAACAATTTCCAACTAAAAGTCATCAAAAAAGATAAGGAAGGACACTTTATATTCATCAAAGGAAAAATCCACCAAGATGAACTCTCAATCCTAAATATCTATGCCCCAAATACAAGGGCACCTACATACGTAAAAGAAACCTTACTAAAGCTCAAAACACACATTGCACCTCACACAATAATAGTAGGAGATTTCAACACCCCACTCTCATCAATGGACAGATCATGGAAACAGAAATTAAACAGAGACGTAGACAGACTAAGAGAAGTCAGGAGCCAAATGGACTTAACGGATATTTATAGAACGTTTCTACCCTAAAGCAAAAAGGATATACCTTCTTCTCAGCTCCTCATGGTACTTTTCTCCAAAATTGACCATATAATTGGACAAAAAACGGGCCTCAACAGGTACAGAAAGATAGAAATAATCCCATGCGTGCTATCGGACCACCACGGCCTAAAGCTGGTCTTCAATAACAACAAGGGAAGAATGCCCACATATACGTGGGAAACTGAACAATGCTCTACTCAATGATAACCTGGTCAAGGAAGAAATAAAGAAAGAAATTAAAAACTTTTTAGAATTTAATGAAAATGAAGGTACAACATACCCAAACTTATGGGACACAATGAAAGCTGTGCTAAGAGGAAAACTCATAGCGCTTGAGTGCCTGCAGAAAGAAACAGGAAAGAGCATATGTCAGCAGCTTGACAGCACACCTAAAAGCTCTAGAACAAAAAGAAGCAAATACACCCAGGAGGGAGAAGGCAGGAAATAATCAAACTCAGAGCTGAAATCAACCAAGTAGAAACAAAAAGGACCATAGAAAGAATCAACAGAACCAAAAAGTTGGTTCTTTGAGAAAATCAACAAGATAGATAAACCCTAGCCAGACTAACGAGAGAGGACACAGAGAGTGTGTCCAAATTAACAAAATCAGAAATGAAAAGGGAGACATAACTACAGATTCAGAGGAAATTCAAAAAAATCATTAGATCTTACTATAAAAGCCTATATTCAACAAAACTTGAAAATCTACAGGAAATGGACAATTTCCTAGACAGATACCAGGTACCGAAGTTAAATCAGGAACAGATAAACCAGTTAAACAACCCCATAACTCCTAAGGAAATAGAAGCAGTCATTAAAGGTCTCACAACCAAAAAGAGCCCAGGTCCAGACGGGTTTAGTGCAGAATTCTATCAGACCTTCATAGAAGACCTCATACCAATATTATCCAAACTATTCCACAAAATTGAAACAGATGGAGCACTACCGAATTCCTTCTATGAAGCCACAATTACTCTTATACCTAAACCACACAAAGACCCAACAAAGAAAGAGAACTTCAGACCAATTTTCCTTATGAACATTGACGCAAAAAAAATACTCAACAAAATTCTGGCAAACTGAATCCAAGAGCACATCAAAACAATCATCCACCATGATCAAGTAGGCTTCATCCCAGGCATGCAGGGATGGTTTAATATACGAAAAACCATCAACGTGATCCATTATATAAACAAACTGAAAGAACAAAACCACATGATCATTTCATTAGATGCTGAGAAAGCATTTGACAAAATTCAACACCCCTTCATGATAAAAGTCCTGGAAAGAATAGGAATACAAGGCCCATACCTAAAACATAGTAAAAGCCATATACAGCAAACCAGTTGCTAACATTAAACTAAATGGAGAGAAACTTGAAGCAATCCCACTAAAATCAGGGACTAGACAAGGCTGCCCACTCTCTCCCTACTTATTCAATATAGTTCTTGAAGTTCTAGCCAGAGCAATCAGACAACAAAAGGAGATCAAGGCGATACAGATCGGAAAAGAAGAAGTCAAAATATCACTATTTGCAGATGATATGATAGTATATTTAAGTGATGCCAAAAGTTCCACCAGAGAACTACTAAAGCTGATAAACAACTTCAGCAAAGTGGCTGGGTATAAAATTAACTCAAATAAATCAGTAGCCTTCCTCTACACAAAAGAGAAACAAGCCGAGAAAGAAATTAGGGAAACAACACCCTTCATAATAGACCCAAATAATATAAAATACCTCGTTGTGACTTTAACCAAGCAAGTAAAAGATGTGTACAATAAGAACTTCAAGACTCTGAAGAAAGAAATTCAAAAAGTCCTCAGAAGATGGAAAGATCTCCCATGCTCCTGGATTATATATAGTAAATATGGCCATTTTACCAAAAGCGACCTACAGATTCAATGCAATCCCCATCAAAATACCAATCCAATTTTCAAAGAGTTAGACAGAACAATTTGCAAATTCATCTGAATAACAAAAAACCCAGGATAGCTAAAACTATCCCTCAACAATAAAAAGGACTTCAGGGGGAATCACTATCCCTGAACTCAAGCAGTATTACAGAGCAATAGTGATAAAAACTGCATGGTATTGGTACAGAGACAGACAGATAGACCAATGGAACAGAATTGAAGACCCAGAAATGAATCCACACACCTATGGTCACTTGATTTTTGACAAAGGAGCCAAATCCATCCAATGGAAAAAAGATAGCATTTTCAGCAAATGGTGCTGGTTCAACTGGAGGTCAACATGTATAAGAATGCAGATCGATCCATGCTTATCACCCTGTACAAAGCTTAAGTCCAAGTGGATCAAGGACCTCCACATCAAACCAGACACACTCAAACTAATAGAAGAAAACTAGGGAAGCATCTGGAACACATGGGCACTGGAAAAATTTCCTGAACAAAACACCAATGGCTTATGCTCTAAGATCAAGAATAAACAAATGGGATCTCATAAAACTGCAAAGCTTCTGTAAGGCAAAGGACACTGTGGTTAGGACAAAACAGCAACCAACAGATTGGGAAAAGATCTTTACCAATCCTACAACAGATAGAGGGCTTATGTCCAAAATATACAAAGAACTGAAGAAGTTAGACAGCAAGGAGACAAATAACCCTATTAAAAAATGGGGTTCAGAGCTAAACAGAGAATTCACAGCTGAGGAATGCCGAATGGCTGAGAAACACCTAAAGAAATGTTCAACATCGTTAGTCATAAGGGAAATGCAAATCAAAACAACCCTGAGATTTCACCTCACACCAGTGAGAATGGCTAAGATCAAAAACTCAGGTGACAGCAAATGCTGGCGAGGATGTGGAGAAAGGGGAACACTCCTCCATTGTTGGTGGGGTTGCAGACTGCTACAACCATTCTGGAAATCAGTCTGGAGGTTCCTCAGAAAATTGGACATTGAACTGCCTGAGGATCCAGCTATACCTCTCCTGGGCATATACCCAAAAGA
The DNA here is from genome assembly GCF_011064425.1 of Rattus rattus. Classification (NCBI taxonomy): domain Eukaryota; kingdom Metazoa; phylum Chordata; class Mammalia; order Rodentia; family Muridae; genus Rattus; species Rattus rattus. Next base: position 99,879,099 of record NC_046155.1, read on the forward strand.
TGCCCCAACATATAAAAAAGACACGTGCTCCACTATGTTCATCGCAGCCTTATTTATAATAGCCAGAAGCTGGAAAAGAACCCAGATGCCCTTCAACAGAGGAATGGATACAGAAAATGTGGTACATCTACACAATGGAATATTACTCAGCTATCAAAACAATGACTTTATGAAATTAAGTAGGCAAATGGTTGAACTGGAAAATATCATCCTGAGTGAGCTAACCCAATCACAGAAAGACATACATGGTATGTACTCATTGATAAGTGGCTATTAGCCCAAATGCTTGAGATTACCCTAGATGCCTAGAACAAATGAAACTCAAGACGGATGATCAAAATGTGAGTGCAGATCGCTCATGAGAGACACAGCCAGAATACAGCAAATACAGAGGCGTATGCCAGCAGGAAACCACTGAACTGAGAACGGGACCCCTGTTGAAGGAATCAGAGAAAGAACTGGAAGAGCTTGAAGGAGCTCGTGACCCCATATGTACAGCAATGCCAACCAACCAGAGCTTCAGGGACTAAGCCACTACCCAAAGACTATACATGGACTGACCCTGGACTCTGACCTAAATAGGGTTGCAATGAATATCCTAGTAAGAGCACCAGTGGAAGGGGAAGCCCTGGGTCCTGCTAAGACTGAACCCCTAGTGAACTAGACTGTTGGGGAGAGGGCAGCAAGGGGGGAGGGTTGGGAGGAACACCCATAAGGAAGGGGGAGGGGAGGGGATGTTTGCCCGAACCAGGAAAGGGAATAACATTCGAAATGTATATAAGAAATACTCAAGTTAATAAAAAAAAAAAATACAAAGTGTAGTCTGAGGAGAGAAAAAGCACCAGGATGTTAGGTGCAATGGAGGTAAAACCAGTGCTGAAGGAGATAAAAGTTTAAAGAAAAGCCTGATGCCAAGTAGGAATGAAGGGAAGGTGACCTTCGGGCAAATCTCACCCAGCTAAAACTTCCAACTCAAGAAAAGGAGTTAAGAACAAGCTTGAGCAGTGAAGGTAACTATGGAAAACAGAAGGCTGAAGAAAATGTGTTTTCACAATGGGGCCAAGTTCCAGGGCCATCAAGCAGCAGCACTTAGCAGCTTCAGGTGCTTTCCTCAGGCTTTAGAATCAAGTATTCTACAAAAAAGGAGTTGTGGGGGTACCCATCAGAGAAGACTGCTCAGACATGGGTTTAAACCAATAGAAAGTCTTTATTAGATAGTCATCAACTTCAGTGAGTGTTAGGGATTGTAGTGTACAGTACCAAACCTTTCTCACGGTGAGCTTTTAAGTACAAAAGCCATCTTCTGCGGTTGACATACTTCAGTTACTAAGTATGGATTCCCAGAAGTGAACTACAGGTTGGGAATTACAAATTGCTCCTGAAAAAATAGAAAGAGTGTCGCGCGCCCAACGTCTCGCCAGCAGGAACGCACGCGCGGACACCAGGATCCTTCTGCAGCAAGCGTTAAAACCCTAAGCACAGCGTCCCACCTGATTGGTAAACACCCATGATCTCACTGGCACACCCGGGGTGGGCAAAGACTTGCTCGAACACTCTTGCACATGCGACACAGCTAGCTTCCTGAAAGGAAGTCGGGCTGACGCAGAGGAAGCCAGCGCCATCTTGTAATGGTGAATGCTATCCCGGCTTTCCACGTGGGGTGCAGCGGAAGCCAGCGCCATCTTGTGATGGTGAATGTTATTGCGGCTTTCCACAAAAGAGGAGCTTCTACTAATTATCTAGGACACATGATAAGTCTATAAAATATTTGACCACAGAAAGTGCAAATCAGGAAAGGTCAAACAAGAACTCTTAATGATTTTCAAAATCAGTAAGATACTTACTGGTTACAACTTATATTTGGATTAACTACTCAAGAGCAAGGTAATTATTTTCAAACCTTACATGTTGATAAAGACTTAAATAGTCCAAGAAAATTGTCGGCAAGAAAGGGAATTGGCTTTGGTAGAAAAGAAATTAAAACCTGCGCATATAAATCTTCTTGATCCAAAGATGGCCTGTATTTTAGTCATCTTGCCTTCTACTCATTTTCTCACAGGAATCCTTATGCAGACGAAATATTAATATTAGAACAAATTTTAACATGGAGAGCAAAACTTATAAGCCTATATAGAAAAACCTATGTCCTAAAACGAGAAATGAGACTTAGTCAGTTAGCAGGAATACATCCCTTTGAGATTGTGGTACCTTTTACTAATGCTGGGATTGCCTCATTATGGGCAGAAAATGAACATTGACAAAGGGCTTGGTGTAAATTTTTTCGGAGAAATTAACAACAAATACCCAAAAAGGAAGGAGCTTCTATTTATAGCAAGAATTAATTGGATTCTTCCTCATATAATAAAATGGGCTCCAATTTCTGATGCCTGTACAGTTTATACTAATGCAAAAATCAAGAAAGGCAGGGTATACATCAGGAAAAAAAAGATAAGGTTGTTAAGATTCCTTATAATTTGGTTCAAAAATCAGAATTGTATATAATTCTTACAGTGCTATTAGATTTTCAAAATATCCTAATGTAGTAAGTAACTCTCACTATGTGGAAAGAGTGGTTTTGCATATAGAAACTGTTGAACTATTTCGGATGATTCCAAATTAACCTCACTATTTATTCAACTATAACAAATAATCAGAAATAGAAATAATCCATTATACATAACACATATCAGATCCCATATAGGTCTACCAGTCCCTCTAGTTCAAGGCAATGATGAAATTGATCACCTATTGCTAGGAAATACACTAGAAGCTTCAGAACTCCATTTTTAAAAATACCATGTTAGCAGGAAAGGTTTAAAGAAAGATTTTTTTCTACCACTTGGCAACAAGCAAAGGAAATTATAAGGAAATATCCTACTTGCTCTTTACACAACCAACTCTATTTCCTGTAAGAATTAGCCCTAAAGGTGCCCAAATAAATTTGGCAAATGGGATGTGTTTCACTTTGCAGAGGTTGGTAAACTAAAATTTGTGCACCATACCTTAGATACATGTTCAAGATTTCAGTTGGCAGCTGTTTTAAATTCTGAAAAGGCTGATGCTGTGATTAAGCATTTATTAGAAGTTATCGATATTATGGGATACATTACAAACTAAGACTGACAATGCTCTAGTGTATGTCTCTAGTAAAATGAATCAGTTTTTGCATATTATAATGTAAAGCATATTATGGGTATACCACACAATCCTATAGGACAAACAATGGTAGAGAAATCTACCTGTAATTTAAAGGACATACTTACCAGACAAAAAGGAGTAACAAAAAACGTCCACAAATAGATTACATACTGCTTTATAGACTTTAAATTTCTTGAATGCTAATGAACAAAAAACAAAAGCTTCTGAGAGACATTGGATCATGGAAAAAAGTGCTGAACTAAGCCATCCTGTGTGTATTAAAGATGTCTTTACTTCCAAATAGAGGGAAGGAAATGTGTTGTGCTGGGGGAGAGGCTTTATATATATTTCCACAGGAAAAGACAAACAATAGATTCCTTTCAAAAATTATAAAAATCAGATAGGGGAAGACCCCTTGAAGATCTCAGCTACAGACAAGAAAAGGGAAATAAAGAGAAAGAATGATAGAAATTATTTAGACACAGAACTTCAAACTCCCCAAGATAAGATAGATAACAGAGCTTTTCTTTTTTCTTTTTTTCTAAATTGCCAAATTCAAATGCACTGGACATTGTGAATGAAACTCTTACATGATAGTTTTCACAATTGCTTTTATTATATATAGATATTATAGTAAGACAAAGAGCCTTTTATTTAACTAAAAGAAAGAGAAGTTGGGGTTGATCTGTGAGCTGTGTATTCAGAAGCTGAGTTCTATGACCCTGTTCAGACTGAAACCTGATCTTGGGGCACTGTACTAACCAATATGTTATAAAGAATGCTCCTTGATAATTCCTGGTTGGTTAATGAAAGTCTATGACCCTATGACTAGGCAGATATGACAGGACTTAGGATTGGGTGGGGTGTCTCAAGGGAGATTGCGAGCAGAAGGAGGAAGAGGTGGAAGGAGAAGGAAGTGGCATGAGATGGGATGGGCTAGGAGCATATTGAAGAGGTAGGTGTTCTCCTTGAGGACAGACGATAGCAGAACTGATTGGCAAGAGATGGGGCATTTAATTGGGTTTTAACATCTTGGGAGAATTAGAATGGCTAATGCCCAGCATAGTACAGATTATTAATAAATTATAGTATCATTGCATCATTTTCTTAAGAGCTAAACTGAGAATGTGGGGAAGAAATCTCCAACAGATACTAAGAAACAACAGAGGACATAACAACTCCCAAAGGAAAATACAATACTATAACTACAGAACCAAAAAGAAAACTACATTTAGAGACTTCCCCAGCACTATGAACTTCAATGGATCAGGTCTTTGATTTTGTTTTGGCGGGTGGTGCTATCTATGATGCTGAGTTTTGTGGCTTTAATAGTACTTCCATCATGGGGTCAGCTGTGCTGAGGTCTGGGGCCCTACTAAGGTATGAGATCATACTAAGGTCTAGGGCCTTGTTACATTCCCCACTAGTCTACGTGAGTGAGTCAAATCATGGGCTTATACTGTTCTATAGTAAGATGTAGGACCCCGGGGTTGGGGATTTAGCTCAGCTGGTTCAGTCCCCAGCTCCGAAAAAAAAGAAGAAAAAAAAAGATGCAGGACCCCTCACTTTATCCAATCAGAATGAGGACTAAAGGATCAGTAAGTAAGTAGCAGAGTACTTACTTAGCTGGCCTGATCAGCTAGTATAGAAACAAAAGGTTTCTCCCAAAGCCATAGATAGTCCCTTTATCTCATGAGAAGTAAGTCTAAGACTCTCTGATTTTGTAGGACCACTTACGCAAAGGAGTCTAACTGTTGTTTTCATTTAGAAATGGAAACTGTAATAGATGTAGGTCCTGATCAACCCGTCTACTTTGTCTTTATCTCCCATGACAAAGGCTTCCATGACAAAATGCTGATAGCTGTTGAGGTGTCTATGACTGCTCCAGCCAGAAGTGGGACCAGGGCAGGAACGACTCTTTCTTTCTTTGTTTCTTTATTTGTTGTTTGTGTTTCTTTGTTTCTTTCACTCTTTGCTTTATGTCGGTCTGTCTGTCTGTCTGTCTATCTTTTCTAGTCCAGAGTCCATGTTAAAATGTATCATTTCACCTTTTTCCATTATATAAAGCATCAGAAAGGGCACATTTAATCGAGCCATTAGTGTATGTCCACCAAGTAGTCTCAGGGGTCCAGTAATATTGCTGTTGTCTAGAGACATTAACTTGCAAGGCAGAAGAGCAGGCATCAGAATAATGGGACGTGCCTAGGTTAAAAATGTTGGCTATTAGGAAGTTTCAGCCTCTTGTAAGTCCTCTAACATTTATTTAGTCTGTTCCCAGTCACAATGTATTTTGGGCTGACAGTCTGGTTAGTCCATATTCCTATGTAGTCCTGGGGCTGGGTGTCTAAGTGTAACCAGCAATCCTGGCTAATTTCTGTCTGGGAATGATTAACTTTATCCCTAGGGTCCCTTCCTGTGGCATAGAGTCTGATTCCTTAGGTTTTCCCTGTTTCACAAACACCAGAATCTTCCTGATGGAATTTTCAGGTTTTTAATTTTATGGCCATTGACTTCCGTGTTTCTTTTGTACACTCCCTAGGAGGGATTTTCTTTCTATATACTTACCTGTGTGTTTTCAGGAACCCTCTGTTTTACAACCCCAATTTCTGCAAAGTAAACTTCCTTGTTCCTGGCAAAGAGAGCCCAGACACAGGGCATGCATAGAATTGTAAACTCTTATTCTTATTCTTATTTCAAAAGATTAAAAACTTCTATGTCTTTTCTTTTTCTAGTACAACCACACATTTAAAGTGAGCATCAGTGAGCAAAGGACAAGATGAAATATGGGTTGCTGGTCTGTAGCTACATTAACTATCATTTTCCCTTCCTCTTTTTTTTTTTTTCTTTTTTCTTTTTTTCAGAGCTGGGGACCGAATCCAGGGCCTTGAGCTTACTAGGCAAGCGCTCTACCACTGAGCTAAATCCCCAACCCCTCCCTTTGTTTTTTTTTAATTCCCAGATCCAGGCCTGAGGGCAGTGGAGGGTTGGACCATGATCCTTCACTCATATCAAACATAAGACTCAGAAGGCAGTAGAGCAGCATGGAGTGAAAGGGCCTAGGTCTCAATGAAACCTTAAATTTAATGGGCCCATAGTGTGAGAGACAGTCCATTTGCCAGCAGCATCCATAGCTTCTAAGTCCTTGACCTGGATGTGGTAGATTCATAGTGTAAGCCAGCTATATTCACCACCTTAGGAGTGGAGACAATCACTATCGCAAGAACACTGGCTTCCAGGCAGCTAGAACAAGGGTCTTAAAGCCCACAGCCATAATGACACACTTCCTCCAACAAAGCCACACCTACTCCAACAAGGCCACACCTCCAAATAGTGCCATTCCATGGGCCAAGCATATTCAAACCACCACAGCCTCCATCTTGGTACCTAATAGCAATTTGACTCTAACTCCAGTCCCTGGAAAAGTTCCCAGTGACCCCAACTCAGTGACCTTCACCCATAAATGTATAGCCATTACCACCTCCTTCATTATAATTTGACTAGCTGTGTTTTTGGCTTCTGTAACCTGTTTCTGTAACCAAAGGACTGTTCTGAGATTCCCCCAGATAGCTCTTGATTTGCTTATGCAGATACTCAAGATCTTCTTATGAATCTCACATTTAAAAGTCCTTCTCTTGATCCCACCACAACTGGCTCAGCAGTCTCTGGTTTGGCTCAGATATTGCTGTCCTGCTGGCAGCTACAATAAGTTGAACTAATTACAATTGTAATCTGAATTGAGTCTGCGCTCTTTTCCAAAGGCTCTCTAAGTCTGTAACAGGGGAGTAAGGGAAACTTTATACTCTAAGACTCTCTGATTTTGTAGGATCACTTCTGCAAAGGAGTCTAACTGTCGTTTTTATTCATTAATGGAAACTTTAATATTTGTAGGTCCTGATCAACCCATCTACTTTGTCTTTATCTCCCATATGTCACCAGGCTTGGTGAGTGTAAGACACAGACTTCCTGATCCATATATACCTCAAAATGTGCCTGTCTGGGAGGTAAGATGGCTCAACACTTAAGATGCTTCATGTGCAAACTGACAACCTAAGTTTGATCCCTGGAACCTATACAAAGGTTGAAGATGAGAACTAATACCACAGACATGTCCCTAGACACATTTCAAGGCATGAAGGCACACACATCACACATAGACAGTAGTAATCTTTTTAAAATTAATGTAGTTATCCGTTTCAATAGAAATATCTGGTTATTAAAGTGAACTGACAGAGCTCAGTAGCTGGTTGCATTTCTAATGGGCTAGACAGTGGAATTTATCTGGGTCAGCCCTTATATTGATGGACCATTCAATTCGTCCTGCAGGAGCATCCGTGTGTGAGAAATGTGCCACACGAACGTACTCAGCTGTAGAAGTGTGGGCATCAGACCTCATGCCTTAGTGGAGTCTCTCAAACAAATCCTACAATCTACAGAAGTACCTAGTCACAGAAAAGCAAGATATGGTTATAAATGGTTTGTTTCCTTGGATTGCAACATTTATCACAAATTGCATATTTTAAACTGTTACTGCCCTGCCTTGCCTTGGGCTGGGACCTCTGGCTGCTGTGCTAAGGTCAGTGAGAATGAGACCATCATAATAGCCCAGGACTGTGCAGAAGCAATGGAGGTTAAAAGTAAAGCCAAGAGACATCTAGAGTCTCCACCGCTATGCCACCTGGGAAAGAAGCCCACAGATCTGTCTTCCACACACAGCATGGTCAGATCATAGACATGGAACTCTGCCTGCCACCATACCAAGTTGACTTACTGGGAAAGACGCTCACAGAGATACTACCTCAGCTGCAAGAAGATGGCAGGCATGGGACACACGGAGCACTGCCTGCCTTCATGCAACAGAATAGTTGGGGTAAGACATCCCAAGACTGGCCCACCAGCATCATCATGTCAGAGAGAGATGCCCTGAGACCTGAACTCTGCTGTATGACTCGGGCGGATCATAGACACACAGATGCCATTCTGTTTTCTCACCATGAAGTACACGAGGGGGAGAATGTTCATTGACTTGCCCAGCTCCATGCCACAGGGCAAGACTATAAATATCTAGGGGCCCATTTGCCACCATCAGCGGCCCACCAACTGCTTGGCCACCCTTCAGCAGGAGACCCTACAATGTACAAGTATGGACAGAAAGAGAATCAGGACAATTTGAGCATTGTATAGGGAGATGGAGCTGGAGATGCAAGGGAGCAGAATAGTCTGTTGTGAATAGCAGCCCTGCCACCTTGAGGCCATGGTGAAGTTCCTGTGGGTGAAGTCCCTGCTAGTGAGACCACTTGAGGGTCATGTCTGGGCCAATGGAGGTCTGTCAATGTCCACAGCTCATATTTCCCCCAGAGACCGGGGAAGGGCCCGTGTCTGGGCAGCAGTGTCCCTGGGGCCATGTGGATGTCTAAGGGCCTGTGCAGAGCTGTCCTCCAGGGGAAGGTCCTGGGTCTGGGCAGCAGCTTCTCTGAGAGCATGTGGATGTCTAAGGGCCTGTGCAGAGCTTTCCTCGCCCCTCACTGGCTCTGGAGAGTTGGTTCTACCTCATGCCCATGAGCAGCTGCACTTAGGAGAGACCCTTAGAGATGGCCCTGTGTGTTGCCTGGATAGCATAGTGGAACTGGCCCTGGTGGGTGGTGGGAGACTGGTGAGCAGGTCCAGAGACTGAGTGTGAGAAAGCTGACTCCCCCTTCATCTGCTGTGAGGCCACATGGCCACTGGGGTAATGCCCTACCCCAACTGGCCCCTCCCCACCTGCAGCAGCTTGCCTGAGGTGGGAGGTGTAGAGGTCATGGAGGCTGGCTGTGACCCTTCCATGGTTACTGCACTAGGGAGAGCGGCTTCACCACTCATCTCCTATGTGGTAGCCTACATGGGTATGATGGCCTCAGCCCCATCGCAAGTTGCTACCTTGATGTAGTGGGGAAAGCTGACTCCCCTGGGCTCATAAGAGCAAGTGAGTTGGGCCTGCCCCTTGCTGGCTACAGAACTTGGGAGAGTGGGCCCTCTACTTTACCTGGCAAGCACAGTAGACCTGGCACTAGTGGTCAGGGTGCAAGGGTAGATGGCCTGATGGTGTGAGAGTAGGAATCTACCCCAGCACTTGATAGTTTCTGGGACCTGCACCTCAACTGGGAAGCACAGTGAAGCTGGCTATGGAGACATGGATACAGGTAAGCCACCTTAAGGGCTTGAGAGCAGGAGAGGTGACACTGCCTGACTCCTGCCAATGACAGCACTGGGTGGCCTAGCCAGAGCAGTACTTGAAGAGATTGCCCAGCTGGTATAGATAAGGGAGAGCAGTGGGCTGACCAACTCAGCAACCACCCAGGCCAAGCTACAGAGTTTGAGATGGTCCACCCAAAATTCTCCATCATCTGTGAACTGTTGGAGTGCTTGAAAGGGCTGGTCCTGCTGATTCAAAGCTACATGATACAGGGCAACAACAGGATAACCAGGAGGAGTCCTGGTAATGACCCATTATAAATGGGGTCACAGAAGCCAGAAACCAGGAATCACATCAATGACTCCTTGGAATGAAGATGTGTGATCAGAGGGGAATGCCGTGGAGCACATCATGACACACTAGAAATTCCACCATGAGATGTATTACACACTTTGAGTTCTTTATTTTCCTCGTTTGGGTTTTAGTGGGAGGGGGAAGGGTTGCAAGAGCAGGGGATGGATATGAAGGGACAAAAAAAGAATGAGACTGGGTACATGGAATTAAACTCAGGAAAAAAAATCAATAAAAACTTTTAAAAACAAAACAACAACAAAAAACATTCTTACTACTGACCATGTAGACAAACATTGCTTTTTGATCATAGCAAAGTGTCAAAGAGTCATAAATTTAGAGTAAGAGTGTAAAGTTTCAGGGACTAACAAAGTCAGATCCTTGGATGCCTACAGAAGTCGTGCATGCTAGAGCAGACCTTCCCTGATAGGATCCCACCCTCCCCTCCACCACAGATCTTAGACAACCAATCGAGTGCTTGCCCCTTGGCCTCCCTTTAACACTCAGACCCACAAACTGCAGACAGGAGAGGGCTACGGCTCAGCAAGACAAAGCAGCTGGACCAGAAGACTGGGGAGAACCACGAGGAACAGGGATACACAGCTCTCTCTGGCTCCTGAAGAAGGGAAGAGAAAGAGAGGTTTCAGAATGGGATCTGTCAGGACGTGGGTATCTCCCCTAAACATCCAGAACTTTAAATATAGCTCAGAACCCGAGAGTAGGCTCTAGAGGACTAGGGTGCCTGGCTAGACTCTTCCAGCACCCTCAGGACTCATAAAGTACTCAAACACCAGGAGAGTGAGCAAATGGATGGATTCCTGCCCCTGCCCAGGTTCTGTGCTCTAAGATACTGCCTAGAGTATTACTACTACTACTACTACTACTACTACTACTAATAATAATAATAATAATAATAATAACAACAACAACAACAACAGTAGAAAGCCTTCCCTGGGCAGAGTCTTCCCTGGCCTTCTAGAGACTACTACAGGCTTTGCCTTCTTCACCCAGGAAGAGGATTCAGGGTGTGAAACTTCTGAGGGTCTGCTGTTGAAGAGACATATACTCTATGCTAGCTGGTGTGATCTAGAGCTTACCTGAGGCTCTCAGCCTGCCTGAACATGGATCATTTGGCCCAGATGGGAAGCATCCTTCTTGGTGGACTCTGTGCCTGGGTAGTTCTCATGCTTTCTCTGGGATTGATCCAAATTCAAAATTTCTCTATGCAAATGCATAAAATCCCTATGGTCACTTCCCATAGTTCCACTTCTGCCTCCAAGGACTTCTCATGTTTCCAGGAACCTTTCAGGGTGTCAGGGCTACTTAGACATAAGACTGCTGTGTGCTCAGGATTCTAACTGTAACTTATTTCAGGTTGGCTCCTTGGGCTTTCAGTCAAATGTACCACCCTAGATAACATTTAGTGGAGTCAGACACTTTCCAGATCCTGAGTGGTGGGCAATAGGAGCCAAGGTCTCTAGACTGGAAGCAAGAGCTTTTTCTGTAAGTATGGAGTCCCTCAAGACTATGAGTTTGGATCAAATGGCTGAGATGTGAGCAGCATTCTTCACATTTAAAATCAAACAGCATTTGTTGAACGATATCTACATGTCAAGCAATATATCTTGAATGCATTTCTTTTCATTCTTGTGACAATACTATGAGAATATTTGTTATTTGGGTCTTTAATACTGAAATGGAAAAAACAGAGGCACAGATAATCTGGTAGCTTGCCAAGAGTCACACAGAACTAGTGACATTTGAATCAGGGTACCACTGAGTCTGACTCCAAAGCTACGACAGAGAACATGGTTGGTAATTTTCTCTGGAAGTACTAAGGAAGGATTACCATAATAAGTGATACTTGAACAGTGCTCTGAGCGGACACTACCATGATAAAATTGATGGAGTCTTTGCTTGCACCAAATGAGATCTCTAGTCAAGGGATGAAGAGAACTCAGGCCACAATGCATGATGGGTATACATGCATGGAGACCCCCAAACACAGGCATCTTTAATTTCAAAGGATGGAGAATCAGCTGCAGATGACACACGTCACTCATCATGAGGAGTCCCTGGTAAGAGATTTTCCTGAAGCTACTCATTGTTTCAACCATTTCTGACGCACTGTCACTGTGCGACATGTGCTTGGCTAACCAATGCTACCATTCACTGTGCCAGGCACCTTCATCATATGCAAGGTCTACCATGTGGCTTCTGGTAGGGAGCACCCTCTGTCCCATTTCATGAGGTCCCCTGACAGCTCCACCTCAAACATGAGCAAACTCTCACCTGCGCTGCTGTACAAGCAATTGTAGTTGCTCTTCTTCCTCTTCGGGGAGTCCAGGAAAATTTCGTTGTAGCCTTGTGTCCTGACTTTCTGATATACCTCATAGCCTGGAATTAACACCTCCTCTTGGTCAGGACGGAAAGAGAATTGTTTGATATTAACCCCCAAGCAGGTTTTGATGATGAACAGCGTCCCATGATCACTGAAAAACTCTGGAGATTGAGCTACTGCCTTAGACAATGATGAAGATGTGAACTGCCCAAATCGCACAGAGCCAGCTCCAGTATAGTGAAACCTGGTCTTAGTGCCTCGGTAGACTGAATGACAATCCCCGTTACTCAAAAGCTGAAGAGCTCTTGTTAAGTAGTAATGGAAGGCCTTGTAGTGGAATTGACCAGGATTTTCCTTGAATTCCCTAACAGCTCTGTTAAAATCTACAGCGATACTCCCAGTGTAGGCAACTAAAGCCGTTCCATGGAAATCATTGAAACCTTTGGGATAAGTCCTACTAGGTTTTATGTTGTTCCATCGTTTCTTTGCCTCTTCCCATGCAACTTTTAATTTCGCATTCATATTAAAGTCTTCCTGTAAAAGCAGGGGTGCCTTTTCCTCCATTTTGTTGACACAGCCCTCATACTGGTCATCAAATGCTTTGGGAGCCATGTCTAGCATCAAAGGCCCTGTCAGCCCAGTCACCTGAAAGAAAGAAGCAGGGTCCTCTGTTACTAGCTAAGCTTGCTGAGTTACCAGCCTGTGCTGAGCGCTGTGGAGCCTGCAGCATGGGATATCACACACTCCAACCTCACACATGGCTCACGCATGGACACAATCTCACTACATTAAGAAGGACAGAAAGTCAAGGCAGAGATCTCTGATCCTTTTGTATCTAGAGATACTATATTTCTTTCTTTATTCAATTAATTCTTTAGTGAGCACACAAAGCAAGAAACCTCATCATGACCTTTTCATAGTCATATATCATTGTAGATTGTTCATAGTCAACACACACACACACACACACACACACACACAGACCAATCTGATATTATCTTTACATTACTTCCTCAAAGTTCATGCTCTCTAACATCTGCTTCCACAGACTCAACCGTGGGAACTAAAGTGAGGTCAACAGGATGTGGGTTGAGAAAATTACCTGCTGAATTAACCACCAAGTTAGGAAGAACTTGCAAATATTTGATGGCATCGTCAAGTTAAAAAAAAATGGCTGCAAGCAAAATAAGACAATGAAAGAGACATGCACAGTACACACAATCATTTAACAGTCTGTTCATGGAGGAGCTCTGGGTTAATGACTCAATCTCTACGTCATGTCTGGGCTCCTGCAACCACTGCTCCCAGAATGGCATATCAAGACTCTGTGAATCAATGGGCTTGGGTTCCCTACCAGTGAGGGGCTACAACCAATCCTGGTAACACACAGAGCTGTGCAGCAACACACAGAGCTGTGCAGCACGTAGGTTGCCAGGACGTACTGTAGCAGATCTCTGATAGGCCGTGGAGTTTACTTTGCACAGATCTGTAAACTGCTGTCCATATTTAATTACCTTGTGGCTCACACTTGGCTCGATACCTCTGAATGAAGTCTCTTAATCGTGTCAGTACTCACTATGTTCTATGATTGGGTATGGCTGTCCTCCAATGTTCTCAGTGTGCCCACATGGAGGAAGTAAAACCTTTAAGTGGTGAAGTCTACTGGGAAGTGACCAAGTTCTGGAGGGCATCACACTCAGTAGAGATCAATTAAGTGTTGTGGGATCCTACTCAGTTCTTGCAGGAGCAAGGCCGGCCTCAACCTCTCTGGGCTCCTCTCTTGCCATGTCCTCCATTCTGCACATGGCAGTGGCTCTCTGCCATATTGTGACTCTTCCAGGAGAACCCTAACCAGACAGCATTGCCATGATATTTTGACTTTCCAGCCATCAGACATTCACTTTATAAACTTTGCAGCCTCAAGCATTTGTGAAAGTAGTAGAAGACACAAACGGAGGAGATAGCTCAGTGGGTAGAGTTCTCGGCTTGCAAACACAGACCTGAGTTCGATTCCCAGAACCCTGGGGAGAAAACAGAGTGTGGTGAATGCACTTGGAATTCTGGAACTTGGAGTTGGAGAGAGATGGATTTGTGAGATCCCTGAGCTTCATTAGAAAGTCAGAATAGCCCACTCGCTGTGTGTCAGGCCTGGGAGAAACCCTATCTTCACAAAGATAGTGGGCAGTGCCTGAGGGAAGAGAGCAGAGTCATCCTCTGGTTCCCACATGCATGTACCCACACACATGCAAACGCATAGGTGTCATGTACCCCAACACACATAGAGAAAAGGAAGGGTAAGAGACCAACACAATATACCTTAATTAGAGTTGTATCTTATGAATGTTTATTGTTTTCACTGCTTCTTGAGGGTAGAGATTTTAAGTGTCCCCTGGGTTGCAGGTAAAGGAGTGAGAAGGAACAATCACTCATCTTTGCCCTGCTACCCATCCCTTCCTTCCTTCCTACCTTCTGTCTTTTGGGAATCCATGAAGACTCTACTCTGTAATCATGTAAGCCTGCTGTGTTAAGTTCCACAGAATTTCTACTTAATCTGATAAGACAACACTCCCCCCACATCCTGAGGGTGGCAGAGATGAGTTGCACCATGTGGCTAACTCGCTGTCCTTGGGGAGGCTGTACTCCTGGCTCCTCCTCAGCTTGGCTTCTCCCACCTGAGTTTGGGGGACGCTGCAGAACCAACAGGGTGAGCACTCTGCACTGCAGTGAAGGTTCCCACCTTCTCTACACCCTGAGCTTTAAACCATTATAAGGTACTGTGAGAGGCTGTGCTCAGCTGCATGAGAGCTAGCTCAGTGTCACCTCTGTTCACACACAGTCACCACTCTCAAGGACACCAACAGTTCACCTCAGCTTCCTGTCATGATAGATTGGACATCCCAGGGTGATACCCAGTACATGGGAGGCAGAGACATCTCTGCCAGTTGCAGGCCAGCCTGGTCTATATCTTCAGTTCCTGGCCAGTCAAGAATCCAGTGTCACATCCTTCCTTAAACAAAATTTAGAATGGACAGCTATCTATAATAAATTCTTTGCTAAAAAATTTATGTTGGACCAGGCTATAAAACAAATAAAAAATGTAGTAGATATTCAATAAAGCCAAAACAAAAACACATCACTATCACCCAAAATAAACCAGGGCTCTGGGGGTGGGGGGTCATCAGTTAAGATCAAGCCCTATACTTCCAGAGGAATTGGGGTCAATTTCCACCACCACCTCAAACAGCTAACAACAGTCTGTAAATCTAGATCTAGGATATTATGTCTCTGGCCTCTCACTCACGTACACAGACACACACATACGTTTAATTAAGAATAGAAATAGCAATGTTTTGTTGGTATAACTGGGAGGCCTGTTCTTTTCTGAATGGAAATGAAGGGGCAGTGGATCTGGGGTAGAAGAGTTGTGTTTTGTGTGTGTGTGTGTGTGTGTGTGTGTGAGAGAGAGAGAGAGAGAGAGAGAGAGAGAGAGAGAGAGAGAGAGAGAGGGACAACTGATGGGACAGGAGGCTGAAATCCTGATATATTGCATGACAGAAGAATATATTAATTTAAAAAAATAGAAATAGGAGACGGAGAGACCGTTCGGTGGTAGAGAGCACTGCTTGCTCTTCTAAAACCCCAGGGTTCAAGTCTCAGGACCTACATAGTGGTTCACCACTGTCTGAAATTCCAGTCCCAGGTGTATCAGATGCCTCTTATGGCCTCTGAGGGCTCTGTGACCATTTGATACACAGAGGTACACTCTGACAAAACGCCTATACAGGTAAAAATAAATAAAAATTTCAAAAATTACAAAATAAAATTTAAAACAACTTTCATGTCTGAAAAATCACAAATGTAAAAGTTTTCATTTAAAATATTTGAATTATAGGCTGGGCACATAGCTCGGTTGGTAAAGTGACAACCGGACACCCAGGAGTTCCTGAACTGAATCTCAGCACAGTCTAATACTGGCTGTTGTGGCACAGCCTGTAATCCCCGTCTCTCAGATGCAGAAATGGGAGCATCAGAAGCTCAGCTCACCCTTGACCATGTAATAAGTTTCAGAACACCATAGGCTGTATGTGACCCTGGTCTCAAAACAAGACAATCGTGCCAGGTCGGATGGGGCATACTTTTAATCCCAGCATTCAGAAGGCAGACAT
This sequence comes from Rattus rattus, assembly GCF_011064425.1. Taxonomy (NCBI): domain Eukaryota; kingdom Metazoa; phylum Chordata; class Mammalia; order Rodentia; family Muridae; genus Rattus; species Rattus rattus. The sequence goes on from NC_046155.1 coordinate 99,895,264, forward strand.
AGATGGATCTCAGTGAGCACCAGGCTGCCCTGATGTACATACAAAGCTCCGGGACAGACAGACAGACGCTGCAAGAGAGACCCTGTCTTAAAACCAAATAAAAAAATTAATACAACAAATAATGTATCTGACACGTAATTACAAAAACTATTAATTTAATATTTTTATCAGCCTATACCTTGATTACATCACTCCCAAAATCCTCAATTGACTGTTGGAATTTTAAAATTATGCCACTGAGATACTGGATATTTGTATTCTCTCTATAGAGAAACAACTAAATCATTTTTCATCAATTGCAATGTTCTATCAATTTCTTTTAGCTTCAAGCAAAACTGTGAAGCTTCACATGCCCTTCTTTAAGGAGTCCCAAGACTCTAGCCTTCCTTCCCAAATTCTTAAAGTTCTCTTGGATAAACCAGATATGGCCACACATCTGGAATCTCAGCCTTTGGAAGCATCCCAAGTCCCCGGCCCCTTTGGGGTGTAATGAGACTCTAAAACAATAACAATGGTACACTTAAGCTCTGGACAGCAATAGACACACAGGTGAGTTCCTCTGGCCTCATGTACAGATGGGAGCCACTTAGGAGACCGCCATTCCCTTATTGTGGTTTCTAAAGTTTGGTTGTATAAGAAGTTCTCTAGAAACCCGTCATCAAGAGGAATTTGTAGTCCTCGGTCTGAAGGTCATGCGTTTGGTGTTTCTAATGGGCTTCTTGCTAATTTTTCAGTTTGCTTTTTTTAAATAAAGAATTCTTTTTTCTAATTTTTTTTCCTTTTCTTTTTTTCGGAACTGGGGACCGAACCCAGGGCCTTGCGCTTGCTAGGCAAGTGCTCTACCACTGAGCTAAATCCCCAACCCCCTTTTTTCTAATTTTTAGTAATGAATATGCATGTATATCTGGAGGGATGGTGGTGGTGGTATGTGTACCTGAATGCAGTTGCCCTCTGAGGAGAGACGTGTCAGATCCTCTGTAGTTGGAGATACAGGCCCTTGTGAAACACCTAACATGGGTGATGGAACTGAACTCTGATCCCCTGCAAGAGCACGTACACGCTCTTAACCACTGAGCCCTCTCCACAAACCACAGGTTGCTTTCAGTAAGTGCTGCACAGCGTAAGGTTCCAACTGACGGGTGCTGAGGATCAAACGCAGAACGTTATGCAATCCAGGCAAGCACCTTCCCAATGAGCCACACCCCGATGGAGAGTGAAGCCTCTTTACACAGGGCACATCACCTCATTCCAGCTCTTTCTCTAGCCTCAACTACAACCACCCCTTTCTTGTCTTAAAATGTATGTTTGTCTTAAAACGTGTGCACAGTATGCTCACAGACACATGAGCATATGGAAGCCAGAGGCTAATGTCAGGTCTATTGTCCCCCACATTATATTTACCTGAGACAGTCTGTCACTAAGACTTTGAGAAGGCCTTTGCTTGCTATTTGATCTATGGAGGCTACGTGTAGGTTTCCAGGTAGGGGTGCAGGAGAGACCAACCAGCTGTCCCAGAATCTCTACTGTCACCGGAGCAGATGAAGCCCCAAACTTGCTTCTGTCCCCTCCTCAGCCACAGATGCTGCTCTTGGGACACTGAGCTCCTTGGAGAACCTGGGTAAATGTTGGGGAAGGGATGGCTTTCTGCCTCTTTGAACCAAAGAAAATTAGCACATTATTGCTCATCTGTATAGTCTTGAGAACGATCTATGATAGCCATATGTGAGGTTTTGAATTAATTCAAGTATAAAACAAGCCAAAGTAAAAGAGTACATGTCAGGTAGCAGTCAGGTAGATAGATGACTGGCTGGATAGGTGATAATTAAATAAGTAGATAGAAATATATGATAGATAGAGAAATAAAGATAGGTAGGAACACATCATTAAAACGAATGTTCAAAATATGCAGCAGAGATCAACTGGGGAGTGGAAAGTGAAGCCCCTTTGCACGGGGCACATCTCCACTTTCGAGTTCTTTCTTCACCCTCAGATAGAACTACCCCTTTCTTGTCTTTTACAAAATTTTTAAAGATGTACTTATTTTATTTATATCAGTACTCTGTAGCTGTCTTCAGACACAGCAGAAGAGGGCATCCGATCCCACTACAGATGGTTGTGAGTCATCGTGTGGTTGGTGGGAATTGAACTCAGGACCTCTGGAAGAGCAGTCAGTGCATTTAACAGCTGAGCTTTCCCTCCAGTCTCCTTTCTTGTCTTAAAACGTAGGCTTCAGCGCTCTCTTTTGAAGGCAGCAAGTCTGAGGAATCTCAGATGCCAGAGCCAGCAGAAGGAATCTGTCAGCACAGGGACTTTCTCACTCAGGACACATGGCTCAGCCAGCCTGGGGTGGCTTTTCAATTCACTTCTCCCCTCTCTAGTTTCTCAGAGTGGTTGATCCAAATGTCTGTCTCTCACAAGACTGCTGTCCACTTCCCCATGGGACAGCTAGGTACAGCCTCAGTCCCTGGCACCGATGCCCTCACAGCCCATGCAGATGTGCAGCATGAGTCACTTCTGCCCCAGTAGGAACTGGAATTTGTGTCTGCTAATTAAAATTCCCCTAGAAGTCTGGGTAGCTAACACCTTGGACCTCAATAGAAACATCCACATTGTTGTGTTTTCTTTCACCCCATCCCACTTGCCTCCCTCCTCCATCCCCCCTGCTCTATATCTGCCTTCAATCTCCAAGATCCTACACTGAAACAAAAATGTTGTCAGCATGGAGGAGACCTGGTGCAGGAGGACCTTGTGTTCTGTGTCAGACTGGGCTTCAGGGCAAGAGCTTACTTGAAAACTCTTAAATTAAAATTGAATATATATCCAGGCAATAGCGATGCACCCCGTTGATCCCCAGCATTCAGGAGGCAGAGGCAGGTTTATCTCTTGGAGTTTGAGTCCAGCCCGATCTACAGAGGTTGCTCTAGGACAGCCCAGGCTACATAAGCAAACCCTGTCTGGAAACCTGCCCCTCCCCATGAAAAGAGATAACTAAAGCATGCAAGAGGATAGAAGGCAACGTTTGCATGGACCTAGGGGGGAATGACATTGATTAAGGATATTCACGTTCTAGCTTGAAAACCCAGCAAGAACAGGAAGGGAAAGGTCTAAATAAATAAGAGACTGACTGTGTACACGGCATTGCATTCTACAGGACCTGGGAGGTAAACTGTATTGTCCTTCATTATATTTTTAAGTTTCTAGAAACAGTTATAGCCTCATGCCTGTCCTGCCTTTCTCTGGATTTGACCCCATCTCCTACCTGGGCAGTTTCTTACCCAGAGCTGACCTTCTGACCTTAACCCTTAAAGCATGGATCCCACTGCTATGCCCACACTAGCCCTCAGATTTTTCTCAAGTCCCCTCTACTTTAGAGACCTTCCCCTTCACAGGTCAGAGTTCAGAGTTGTTAGGTACCTGAGAAGATGTTTGGCAGCTGGGTCTCTGTCCTCTTCTAAAAGCAGGTGTTGCAGAAGTCAGTGCCGGGCCCCCTTTATCCTGCGGACAACATGCTTTCACTTTCAGGTTAGACATCCAATAGTTTCTGACCAACTTAAATTAGGTAGGTTGCATTTCTTACTGTATCCTTTCCATTCTCCATCACTCTTTTGTTCTAAGATATTTAGTTTTTGCCTCTGTGTAAGACAAGGACCTATTAGCCCAGACTGGCCTCTAACTCGCTATGTAGCTGATGATAACCTGAACTCCTGATTCTGTGTGTGTGTGTGTGTGTGTGTGTATGTGTGTGTTTATATATGTTATGTCGATACTGGAGAAGCAGAAGTTGGTTGACTTTTGCTGTATACACTAGTTCCACTAATTATGTGGAACCCTATCTATTGTGGTAGTTCATACCTTAATCCTACCACTTGGGAGGTTGAGGCAGAAGAATATCTATGAATTTGAGACCAGCCAGGATATACACAGTGAAATTCTGGCAGCAAAACAAAACTACCCCCATATTACTGAGGCTTTGGGGGACCTAGGGAAAGGTGAAGAGAAGTGAGCAATTGTGAAGTTCAGTTTTGCACCCTTAGTTGGTCCTGGATACAATTTTCTCATATGACTAAAGCATATGAACTAAGTGTTACCTTAGAGGTTCCTCTGGGAACTACCTGCTTCTTTCAATCCTAGATCCTTAGAGTGAACCCATTATCTCCCTCGGTCTTTAGACCCAAAGAACAGGTGGCATTTTAGATATAAAAAAAAAAACCACAGTAACAGACCAGGTGGCCAAAAGCCTATAGCCTCCTGTTCTACCATGTGTAGGAAAGATATATTTAAAAGAGAGAGAGAGAGAAGTTCTACTCTGGCAATACCCTGGGACCTTTTGTGCATCCAGCTTTCGTCAGTGAACTTTCACATAAATAGAACTTGGAAGAGTGTGTGCTCGTGCTGATGGATATTTGGAGGAAACTCAGTTTCTCAGATCCTACAAGTGAAAAATCTAACTTCCTCCTCTTATTTCCTTTCCCCTATTCTTCTCCCCACCTCCACCATCTCCTCCTCTTCTTCCTTGTCCTTTTTTGGAGACAAGGTCTTTCTATGTTACCCGGGTTGGCTGGAAAGTCTTGTTCTCAGGCCTCCTCAGTGGCTGAGACTATAGATATCATTACTCCTGGCTCTAAGTCTCCCTTTACTCTAGACCTATCTAACAATCTTAATTCAGCAGACGTCTGTGTCTTGGCTTGTTCTAACACTATTCTATAACACCATGACATGCGGGACGGAACATATCACTGTATGGTCCTGATGTTCGATAGTGAATGAAAGACACAGTCCTCCTGGCAGAGAAACACCAACCTGAAAACTCTGCCAGTATTCTCAAGTGCAGTGACCTATGTGCCTATAAACCCACCACTCTTGAGGTGAAGGTAGGTAGATCAGGAGTTCAAGGACAGCCCTGACTACATAACATGTTTGAGACCAGCCTGGACTACATAAGACTCTATCTCAAAAGTAGAGAAAAGAAGAGTAGGAAGGATGAGAAGGAAGGCTACTGTAGCAAAAAGGTGCTCAAAGCCTAAATCAGAAACCTCTGAGGGACAGAGCAAAGAAAGCCTTCATATGCCACGGTATGAGAAAGAGGAAGGTGGCTATAAAAAGGAGGGGACAAAAATGTGGTGAAGGTGTTTTAAAATTCACTATGCTGTATCACGCACACCTCAACCACATGGCTGGTGGTCAGGCGCAGGAGAGTGGAATCTGGGTGCTTCAAGGTTGCAGGCAACTAGATTGTAAGAAGTTCACATCAAATTTGGCTCAAACCTCGTCTGTCTGACATCAGAACTTTTGTTCAGCCTTGTGCGCCCTCTTGCTCTGGTCTTACTCAGAGGGGCAACCTTTTATAACTTGGGGTAAAGAGGACTCTAAAGGAGGAGCCTCTCTTGGTAGTGGTGTTCTTGGAGGACCACTTGGCGCATCTATTTATGTGCTGAGGCCATCCTGGGCTATAGGAGGCCCTCAGATGCAGTGTCTTAAATATAAGATGCAACCGAATGAACAGAGACATTTGAAGAAGGCAAAACAAAAGAAACTCAAAGGAAGAATTTATGTCATGAGTGCAGTGAACTAAGTTGGGTGGGCTTATTGATAGAGTTGATGAGAAGGGAGCTTCAGCTGAGACACCCACCCACCATGCCAGCACCTAAGAGGTGAAGGCAAAGAGACCAGGAACTTAGTTACTGCTCCCCACTCCACTACATTGTAACATCAAGGCCAGTCAGGGTTACACAGACCCCATCTTAAAACAATCAACATTCTGAAACAGCTTGTCATTTTACCTTATCATTTCCATCACAGAAGCACTTCCTGGACACCTTATCTACAGAGTCAATTTGAGTGTGTGTGTGTGTGTGTGTGTGTGTGTGTGTGTGTGTGTGTGTGTGTGTGTGTGCGTGCGTCCTGGCTCTCTGTTTGCACAGAATGAGTGTGTATGTATATCAATGATCCACAACTGATAAAGGAAGAAATAATGGAATGACCATTAATGATGGCTGAAACAGCTTGTCATTTTACCTTTATCATTTCCTTCACAGAAGTCCTTCCTGGACACCTTATCTACAGAGTCAATTTGAGTGTGTCTGTGTGTGTCTGTGTCTGTGTCTGTGTGTGTGTGTCTGTGTCTCTGTATATGTGTCTATGTGTATGTGTCTGTGTATGTGTCTGTGTCTGTGTGTCTGTGTCTGTGTCTCTCTGTGTGTGTGCATGTACATGTCTGTGTCTGTGTCTATGTCTGTGTGTCTGTGTCTGTGTGTCTGTGTGTGTGTGTCTGTGTCTGTGTGTATGTGTCTGTGTGTATGTGTCTGTGTGTGTCTGTGTGTCTGTGTGTCCTGTCTCTCTGTTTGCACAGTATGTTCACAGACACATGAGCATATGGAAGCCAGAGGCTAATGTCAGGTCTATTGTCCCCCACATTATATTTACCTGAGACAATCTGTCACTAAGCCTTTGAGAAGGCTTTTGCTTGCTATTTGATCTATGGAGGCTATGTGTAGGTTTCCAGGTAGGGGTGCAGGAGAGACCAATCAGCTGTCCTGGAATCTCTAGTGCTACCTGATGCAATGAAGCCCCAAACTTGCTTCTGTCCCCTCCTCAGGCAAAGATGCTGCTCTTGGGCCACTGAGCTCCTTAGGAGAGCCTGGGTAAATGTTGGGGAAGGGATGGCTTTCTGCCTCTTTGAACCAAAGAAAATTAGCACATTATTGCTCATCTGTATAGTCTTGAGAACGATCTATGATAGCCATATGTGAGGTTTTGAATTAATTCATGAAATATAAAGCAAGCCAAAGTAAAAGAGTACATGTCAGGTAGCAGTCGGGTAGATAGATGGGTGGATAGATAGAGAGATAGAGAGATAGGATAGATAGATAGATAAAGATAGATTGAAAAATATCAAAATGGATGTTCAAAATATCCACCAGGAATCAGCTGGAGAAACTCCATTGAGGCCCTGTAGGGATCAAACCCTAACATAGATAGTAAACTTTGTTTATTTTAACAGGGGTAAAATAGAAAGTCTAACACATATGAAAGGAGGGGCTAGAGAAATGACTTATCAGAAATAACTTTTTTTTACTTTTTTTTTTTTTTTTTTTTTTTTTTTATTAACTTGAGTATTTCTTATTTACATTTGAATGTTATTCCCTTTCGGTTTCCAGGCAAACATCCCCTAATCCCTCCCCCTTCCTTTCTTTATGGGTGTTCCCTCCCCATCCTCCCCCATTGCCGCCCTCCCCCCAACAATCACGTTCACTGGGGGTTCAGTCTTAGCAGGGCCAATGGCTTCCCCTTCCACTGGTGCTCTTACTACAATATTCATTGCTACCTATGAGGTCAGAGTCCAGGGTCAGTCCATGTATAGTCTTTAGGTAGTGGCTTAGTTCCTGGAAGCTCTGGTTGCTTGGCATTGTTGTTCAAGAAAACATAACTTTGAGTCCCAACACCCATGTTGGACAGCTCAAAACCACCTTTAACACTCCAACTCCTAGAAATCTGATGTCCTTTTCTGGCCTCTGTGGATACCACTGTCTCCATACACACAAGGAATACACACACACACACACACACACACACACACACACACACAGAGAGGGGGGGGGCAGAGACAGACACAGACACAGACACAGAGAGACAGAGAATGAATTAAATTAAATATGAAAGAAGGGTACTAGATATCATCAAAATGTGCAGCAGGTGTCACAAAGCAGGAAGAAAACATTTTACCATAGAGATACAATGTTCAAAGGGCCGTGTATACATGTAACATTATGCTTTGCAGTGTGATTGGCCACAGAAGGTTAGTTATCGAGTATGACTGACCTAGGTCATTGGTTTGACCCCTGGGGACTGAGGCAGACAAGATCCTAGGGACCTGGGTTTCTTTACTCATCATGACTCCTCATTCTATGGCAGGGTGTATTCCAGGTCATAGGGGCCATCTGTGTTCCAAGAGGCATGACATAACATAGAAAACCAAGAAGAAAGAACAAACAGTCTCTGAGGGGTGAGGCCTGAAACTTGGTCATATAGCTATACCTAACTCTAAGGGAGGCACAGGCTCAGGTTCCGTTTCTAGCCTCTGCCTGCCCCTCTATATGTGCAGTGTGTCTCATCTACATCCATTAGCCAGAGATCACTAGGACCAGGAAGCTAAAGAGTGTCCAGGGTGAAATTACAGGAATAAGTGTTGTTGATTGGTTAGTTTGTTTGTTTGTTGGAAACAGGGCTCAACATAGCCCAGATGACCTAGCTCATATTATATAGCTGAGGATGACCTTAAACTCCTGATCTCTTGCCTCATCACTCAAGTGCTGGGATTACAGGTGCTCACCAACAAACCTGGGGTGGGGGTGGGGGTGTTATTTTTAGTAGTTGCTTTTTTTGTTATTGTTGCAGTTTGTTCTCATGTTTTGTTTTGTTTGGTTTGATTTGGTTTGGTTTGGTTACAAGGTTTCACTCTATAGCCCACTCTGGACTAGAACTCAGTATGTTTCATTTGATGGCCCCAAACTTGAAATGACAAGCATTCTACCCCCAAAGTCTATTTTAATAAACAAAGAGTGTCAGTAAAAGTAATCACCCAGGTAATTATTAGGAGGCAGAAATATTTTTCCTTCCTCAGTGAATAAAAAGCAGTTGCAAAGCCACTCACCAATATGAAACTGAACTTAGGGAAAAGCAGGATACATGTAACACTCACACCAAGGCAGTCAAGTACAAGAGGCTGTATTTGAGCAAGAAAATACCACTGGGTGGTAACTCAAGCCTAGGGCAAAGAGAAGGGTCCTAGAATCAGCAGATGTGTAGCTTATTACGACAGACCATGTAAACATACTTTGTCCTCTCTTTAGCATTTCTGAAAGGCATAGATTGTGTTAGACAATAGTTAGAACACTATCACTGGGTATTAAATAGGTACAATAAATATCAGTTATGGCCCTGGGTCCAGCTGCACAGTAGGAGTTGCTGCTCTGTCCCCGAGTCCCCAGCACTTCAGAGATGATGGCTGGGAAGATCCTGTGATGGATTTGACTTAACAGAGGTGTCGGAGGAGCTGAAGCGCCTTCCCTCCAGCAAGAGCTGCACAGGAGGCTTGGATTTAGAGAGAAAAAAAAAACTCCTAAGGCTACAGCTCAGTTAGTAGGGTGCCTTCTTAGCACAGCATGTGTAGATCCCACACTCATAAACGTGCCACACAAAAGTGCTGGAAAATCACTGTGCTCACTGAGCAACTCTGAATGATGGAAGAGAGCACTTGGTAATAAATGCTTTCCCAAGCCCGGCATTGTGGCGCATGCCTTTAATCTTGGCACTCTGAAGGTGAGGCAGGTGAATCTCTGAGTCTGAGGCCAGCCTGGTCTATAAAGTAAGTTCCAAGACAGCCAGGGCTACACAAAGAAACCCTGTCTCAAAAAGCAGATAGATGGGGTGGGGATTTAGCTCAGTGGTAGAGCGCTTGCCTAGCAAGAGCAAGGCCCTGGGTTCGGTCCCCAGCTCCGAAAAAAAGAAGAAAAAAAAAAGCAGATAGATAGATAGACAGACAGACAGATGGATGGATAGATAGGCAGACGTTCCCCTTTTCTCACTGGATGGTTATTATTCTTTCATTAAATAGTAGCCCACTAATCACCCACAGTGGTCAGTTCAATGAGATATCACTAATCCTGCCTCATTCCTTGTATTTTCTCTACCATGAGCCTTACTTTCTGGAATTAAACCCACAAATAAATTATTCAAATATATTTACTTTGAACTCTACTTTCAAGGAACTTAGCTAACTAATTGATTTATTTTATTTAAGGATAATCTCAAATACTTTCCAAACAGAGGAAGTTTGAAAATATTGTATCTTCTACATCTGAAAATGTTCCTATTCTATCTCATGCAACAGTGTTTAGTTGGGTATAAGATTGCCGGTTAAAAGTAATTTCCCCTTAGGAAAATTGTGCAGAGTATTGAGCTTTCCTTTCATTTTAAGCACTGTTTATAAAAAGTCTATATTAGAATCCAGTCGGGTTTATATTCTTTACAGATTTTGGCTTTCCCTTCTCTATTACCCTCTGGAAGTTTCCAGAATATTCTTTAGATTTCTGAACTTTTACAGTGATATATATTGAGGTGAGTGAGCCTTTAAATTATTTGTTCTGAGAAATTGATAGATCCTTTTAACCTATGACTGAATTTATAACATCAAGGAAAATTGTCTTTGTTATTTGGTAATATCTTGTTTTTTGGTTTTTGTCCTCTCTCCCGCCCTGTGTGTGTGTGTGTGTGTGTGTGTGTGTGTGTGTGTGTGTGTGTGTGTGTGTGTGTGTGGTGTGTCTAAGAATCAAACCCAGAACCTTCCGCTATATTTCCCTCTATTTCCTCCTCCCAACCCCCTTTCTCTCTCGCACCCCTGTCAGGTCTCACTTACATAACTCTGGCTGACCTAGAACTCTCTGTGACCTTAAACTCTTAGAAATCCTCCTGAGTCTGTCTCCCAAGTGCTGGAATTAAAAGCATGCACCATCATGCTGTGGGTTTTTTGTTTTGTTTTGTTTTGTTTCTTGTTGTTGTTGTTGTTGTTTTGTTTGTTTTTCTCTGTAAGGAAGTTATTTTATTGGAAGAAGTCCTTCTAGGGTCAATGCTTTATTTCTAATATTTTTCTTTCATATCTTGTTCTTAGTTTTCTCCCCCTCCAGTGTGGTGTGTGTGCATGTGTGTGTGAGTGCCTGTGCGTGTGTGTGTGTGTGTGTGTGTGTGTGTGTGAGAGAGAGCCTGTGTGTGTGTGAGCCTGTGTGTGTGTGTGCCTGTGCATGTGTGCTATTCCTTGTCCTTGTTCTATATTCTATTCACCCAGATCTCCCTATGTTCTCTTATGTCATTAAAAGTTTGGCAAATTATTTAGCGCTACACAGGAGATTGAATCTAATGTCTCATTCATACTAGGTATACATTCTACCACTGAGCTACAGCCCTAGCCTTTGACAAATATTTTTAATCTAAGACACCCTCAAGGCTTCTAATCTTACCTTTTCCATTCACCACCATCAACATGTCAAGCTCTTGATTTTCTTTAAGGCAGTTCTGGTTTCATAGACAGGCGGAAAGGCACAGACACAAACACCTCATAAACCTCAAACCCCTACAACGGGAGAACCTCCCCCCGTTCTTATACAGCATCCTGTTATCATTCTACATTGATGTCTTCGTTAAGGCTTCTGTTGATGCAGTGAAACACCATGACCAAAAAGCAAGTCGGAGAGGAAAGGGTTTATTTCCATATTGCAGTTTGTCATCAAAGGAAGTCAGGTTAGGAACAGGTCAGGAATCTGGAGACAGGAGCTGATGCAGAGACCATGGAGGGGTGCTGCATACTGGCTTACTCCTCATGGCTTACTCAGTCTACTTCCTTATAGAATCCAAAACTCCCAGCCCGGAGATGGCACCACCCACAGTGGGCTGGGGCCTCCCACAATAATCATTAATTAAGAAAATGCTCTGTAATATTTTCCCCATCACATAGATGATGGTATTCATGTTGATTCTATCAAAGACTATTGGCCAGTAGCTGCTTAAATAACTCCATTGAGTGGAGAGGGTTCATTGAAGAAACTGGAATTGCACTGACACAGATAACATTAAGCAAGCAGCAGGGAAAGAGTGTAGAGAGCTTGAGAAATAGGAGCCCTTGACAAGGATTCAGAAGGCAGAAAAGGTACTTACTAGAAACCTTGCATTCAACTTTGTCTCTCTGACTCTGATTCTCTGAGTCTGACTCTCCAACTGCCCAAAATGTTCATATGACAATTTTTATAATAATGACAAAATTCGCTGGGTAGCAGTGGTCCATGCCTTTAAACCTAGCAGTCAGGAGGCAGCAGCATGTGGATCTCTGTGAGGTCAAGGCAAGCCGGGTCTACAGAACGAGTTCCAGGACAACAGGACAGCCAGGGCTACACAGAGAAACCCAAACCCTATCTTGAAAAACAAAACAAAACAGAAAGTAAAAAAATCCAAAGCATCATGAATGCTTAAAACCAGATTACATAGTCATTAAATGATGACTGTGGGGTTAGAGGGATGGCTCCATAGCTAAGAGCGCTGGCTGCCCTTGCAGAAGACCCAAGTTCAGATTCCCACTCAAAACCATCTGTAACTCCAGTTCTGGCGGATCTGACGCCCTCTTCTGGCCTCTGTGGGTATTTCATGCACACAGTGCACAACGTATGAGCAAAACTCTCATATACACAAAATAAGTAAATCTTTTTTTAAATTTTTTGTCATGGGGGTGGGTACTGGAACTCCGTGTCGATCAGGCTCAGTGAGATCCTCAATCTCATGGAGATTCTCTTACTTCTGCGTGTGCCACTACACCTGGCTAAAGAAAAGAAATCTTGAAAATGAAGAATAAGGCTCGGACCGTACGCTCGGACTGTAGTTTAGTGGTAGAACACTTGCCTAGCATATGTGAAGCCCTCAGTTAAATTCCAAACACCAAATAAGTAAATGCAATGACAACTATGCAAAAACAAACAAACCCAAAAACGGGTGTTTATTATACAGAGGAAGTGACACTAAGAAAGTGGGGGATTAAAAAAAGAAATACTGATTTGTCTGTGCTCGGACTTCTGAGTGAAATTTGTTTTTCTTTTTTATGATGTCCTGAGTTCATTCTTTTGCAAATATTGAAAATATTGTCTTTAACTCTGTTCTACACCTAACCTCCAAACCACAGGCGGAAGCCACAAGTCTAGTTCATCGGAGGTTTGCACGCGCTGAATTGTGGGTGAAGAATAACCTTTCTAACCTGTTCTTTTCCTTCTCCAACTTCACTCTTCAGATAGAAATTAGTATTCCCACAGTATAAAGGGAAATAAATGTCCTGGTTTGTATCCCAGAAGTCTGCTGACTGGAAAAGTTCCTTACAGAACTTGAAGATGAATTCTTTGTGAAGCCGTGGGTCTCTCCTCTTTCAGTCTCTCTCGGGTTCTGCTTCCCTTTAGTCCAGCCATTGAACTACCCCAGTGAGCCTTAGCCCTCCATTTTGCTGGTGCCCGTTTATTTGTTTTCAGTCTCCCTCTGTAGCCTAAGCCCTCCTGGAACTCTATGTAGCCCAGGCTAGACTTAGATGCTGAGGTTACAGGCGTGCACACCATGTCTGGCTCTCTACCTCCCCATATCTATTGTAAGGGCATCTTACAAGGTCTGTGCTAACTCTGTTGAGATATTATTTTGACTCACACTAAGTTTGAAGATTCGTTTTGGGAGAATTGCCCTCTTGATAATTTCTGAACCGGAAGTCTTAAAGACTTTCTTACAGATTTATCCAGTCCCGAGGACTTGAAGTTCTCAGACAAGCCTGTACTATTTCTTTATTCTTGTCGTGTTTTCCAGCTGCTGCTGCTGCTGAGAAGAGACAGCTGTTTTTGATAATATGATATCTATAAACACTGTAATATTTATAGTGACTTAGCAGCACCACTTGCTTACACATGTTATTCTCAGAAATGGAATTTTCGTGTCTTCTTTATCAATATTTTGACCCTAATATCCTTTTTTCTTTGTCCCGATGTTCTAGCTGGAGTCTTCATATGTTAACTAGAAGCAATGGGCTTTCCCATGTACCTTCCCGGACCTCAGAAGCTTCTGAGGTCCCCCCACCCCAATTTAGGAAGAAGTTTGCATTTTTGCAAATTTTAAAGATTATGTGTGTTGTATTGCAGGGATTGATAGGGGTTGCAGTACCTTTCAAGGCTGGAAGATACCCTGGAGCTGGAATTATAGAATTATTATGAATTATTATGAGCCTCCTGAAATGGGCACTGGGTCCTTTGTGACAGCAGAACATACATTTAACAGATAAGCCACACACAGCTTTTAGATGTATGATAGCATATACTACCTCATGTAGCCCTGGCCTTGAACTCATTGTCTAGCCAGCTCCTAATCCCCCTGCCTTTCTCAAGTGTTGGTATTACAGGCATCTGCCCTCATGTCTGGCTTTACACCACTGAATTAACACTTTAAAGATATTTTTGGAATTCATATTAATTTCCCCTTTTAAAGGTGTCTCTGTTTAAAACAGACTTGGTGACTCCTGAGTGTAATCTTAACATTTAGAAGGCTGAGGCAGGAAGAGTCCTGTTAGTTCTAAGAAAGCCTGAGCTTCAGAATGAAACCCTATCTCAAGGAGAAGAAAAAGAAGTAGTAACTAAACAAGACATGAAGAAATATTTTTAAATTTTTTTCTTTTATTTTTAGTTTTTGGGTTTTTTTTTTTTCTGGTCTGCCCTCCTTCAGTTCCACATCCCACTCATCCCCATGTCTCTAAGCAGATCCCCCATCCCCCCCCTCCCCTCCCCCCAACCCCCCCCCTCCCTGGGGCCTCAAGTCTCTCCAGGTCTGACTGAACCCAGACCAGGCATCCTCTGCTGTACATGTGTCAGGGGCCTCATATCAGCTGCCTTATTGGTGGTTCAGGGTCTGAGAGATCTCAGGGGTCCAGGTCAGTTGAGGCTGCTGGTCTTCTATGGGGTCGCCCTCCTCCTCAGCTTCTTCCAGCCTTTCCCTAATTTAACCACAGGAATCCCCAATCCTGTTGGTTAGGTGTAAGTATCTGCATATGACTCAGTCAGTTGCTTGTTGGGCCTCTCAGAGGGCAGCCATGCTATGCTCCTGTCTGTAATCACACCACAGCATCAGTAATAGTGTCAGGCCTTGGAGCCTCCCCTTGAGATGGATCCCATGTTGGACCAGTCACAGGACCTCCTTTCCCTCAGTCTCTTCTCCATTTTTGTCCCTGCAGTTCTTTCAGACAGGAACAATTCTGGGTCAGAGTTTTTGACTGTGGGACGGCAACCCCATCCCTCCACTTGATGCTCTGTCTTTCTACTGCAGATGAGCCCTACAAATTCCCTCTCCCCACTGTAGGGCATTTCATCTAAGTTCCCTCCCTTTGAGTCCTGAGAGTCTCTCACCTCCCAAGTCTCTGGTACATTCTAAAGACCCCCCCAACTTCCTACTTTCCAAGTTCGCCTGTTTCCATTCTTTCTGCTGGCCCTCAGGGCTTCACTCCTGTTCCTGCACCCCCCTCCCCCATACCTAGTCATATTCCCCTTTTCCCCTCCCTGTCCTCTCTCCCACCCAGCTCCCCCCCACACCACGATTGCTTCCTTCTCCCTGCCAAGTGGGATTGAAGGATCTTCACTTGGGTCCTTCAGCTTGTTAACCTTTTTGAGTTCTGTGGACTGTATCTTGGATATTCTGTACTTTTTTTTTTGGCTAATATCCACTTATTAGTGAGTACATACCAGGCATGTCCTTTTGTGTCTGAGTTACCTCACTCAGGATGATATTTTCTAGTTCCATCCATTTGCCTGCAAAACTCAGGATAGCTGAGTAGTATTCCATTATGTAAATGAACCACATTTTCTGTATCCATTCTTCCATTGTGGGACATCTGGGTTGTTTCCAGATGGTGGGGCATCTTTTGGGTATATGTCCACAAGTGGTATAGCTGTTGGAGTTTCCAGAGAAAGAGAACCAGTAAAATGTTGGGGTAAGAGCTGGTAGATAGATAAAAGAGAGAGGCAGATGATAGATAGATAGATAGATAGATAGATAGATAGATAGATAGATAGATAGATAGATAGGATTCACTTGTTTATAAAAAGCAGGCAAGTCCCAAGATTAAGGCCAGGCCAAGATTTGTGTGACTCTATATGTTTACACATAACATTGTAGTCTACTGGTGAAGTGGAAACTTATGGTATCTTTGGGTGGTATTTTCCTGGAGCAGACATGTGAAGGAGTGTTTTCCTGAAGCAGAAAAATTAGATCTGACCGGGAAAAGCTCTTTTCACCTGAGACAGGGATTTTTTTTTTAACCAAACAAACAACCCAGATGATTCACAGACTGTCTCGGTTACTGAATTCTCCAAAATATGCATGCAAATCAGCTTCAAAAGGCCTAGCCCTAATGATCAATCCAACAGAGACTGGACAACACATAGACTGGACAGGCAAAACAGAGACTGGATAAACACAGGGATGGGGCGGTAAATGCTACAGCTAGCTTTTATCAGACTAACCAATTTTTCCTTGGGGTCCAAACAGGAATTCTTCACCCCAATTCATCAGGAAGGGAATATACATTAAGAAGACCATTGTTGGGCTGGAGAGATGGCTCAGCAGTTAAGAGCACCGACTGCTCTTCCAGAGGTCCTGAGTTCAATTCAATTCAACTACATGGTAGCTCACAACCATCTATAATGGGATCTGGTGCGTCTGAAGACAGCTACAGTGTACTTGTATACATAAATTAAATAAATAAATCTTAAAAAAAAAAAGAAAACCATTGTTCCAATCCCTTAAGTTGGGGAGGATGGTTTTGGTTGCTTGATATATTATAGTTGTTAACATTTAGGGTGGTAGGTGGCTTTGCTTAATTATTGTATGTTGATAGAAATTTAAGGTTTTTTTTAAATTATCATATATTGATAGAAATTAAGGGTTTGTGTAATTATTATATATTAACAGATTTTTAAGGTTTTTTCTTTAATTATTGTATATTGGTAGAAATTTAAGATTTTGTTTTATTATCGCATAGTGGTAGAAATTTAAGGGGTTCTTTTGTTTAATTATTGTACATGGATAGAAATTTAAGGTTGTTAGACTATTGTTTGACTACATCGTGCATAAGCCATTTGTTTAAATGTGATGGTTCTTATAATTATTTCTACTGTGTATAGATAGCTAATGTTAGAGAAGAGGAAAATTCTTAAATAGAAAAGGGGATATGAAGTGGAAGCATAGTTTTTTGGAAAGTCAGTTGTGTCTAATGGGATTTCGCTGGGGCAGACATGTAAAGGATTGTTCTTCTGCCGCAGACACAGGTGAGAAGATGTTTCACTGAGGTGGACACAGGTGAAAGGATGCTTTGCTAAAGCAAGCATGTGAACGGACTCGTGATGAAGGATTCTTCCCTAACGACACACACGCATTGGTTTGCCTTCTGTTGCATTGCTAAGCTCCATTTGTCAGGACTCCATAGAGAGAAATGCACCAAAAACAACTTCTGGCGGTGTGCTGGCAGCTTTTCGCCACGTCTGAGGTTGATTGGCAGAAGGATGTCAGCTGGTACAGACTCTGTGGTGAGGCAGGACCCGTAGGACAACATGTGATGTTTGAGGGCATATAAATAGAACTCAATGGACAGTGATGGTGCTTGCAATGATTCGTTGGTCTCGCCTCTTCACCTTCCGTGAACTTAGCTTCACTGAGAAAGGCCAGGCAGAGAACTCTGGACATCTCTGCTGTCCTGGTTACTTCCGCTGCTTCGTGCCGATTCTGCCGAGGGCTGGCTGTTCGTGCGTGCTATCCCAATGCTACTGAACTGGATGCTGGCATCTTCATGAAGTGTTTGAGAGTGGATCGAGCTGCCACTGCTGGCCTGTGAACTGAACTGCTGATTTCCTGACAATGCAAATTGGATTTAGAACAATTTCTAAACAGGACTACTTCCCCTGTTTCCTAATAACCTTTCTTTTCCACTACCTCTGGTGGGTGGTGGGCTAGAAGGGAGGTTAACGTATTTAAGAACCATTATTAAAAGTGGGGTTTGGGGTTGGGGATTTAGCTCAGTGGTAGAGCACTTGCCTAGCAAGCACAAGGCCCTGGGTTCGGTCCTCAGCTCAAAACAAAAACAAAAAAACAAAAAAACAAAAAAAGTGGGGTTTGAAAAAATTTAAATCCACATATTGGTGTTATCATTTTATCACATTGAAATAATCTTACTTCCCTTAAATCTATTTAACCCCCCACACATTTATTTCAAATATCTGCTCACAGCTAAGTCCTGAAGAAACCAGGAGTGCTAATCACACAGGCTTGCCTCCTCAGTGGAGGAAGTGAATACCTGTGTTCCACCCAGAAGGCTGGGAGTGGATGTTGTTAATAACCTGGTGACCTTGGCTATCTGTAGGGCCAGTCCTCACCCAAATCCTCCAGAATTTCAGACTCCCCTCCTTAGACCTTTATCTTTAGCTTTGTTTCTCAGGCAGTAGAATCCGTCCTTAGGGGAAATGTCACAAGTGCTGTACAGCCTGCTGACCGCTGTGCTATCTTGATCAGAGACCATTCCAGATCCTAGACCTTTAAGATATAGAACCCATTTTTATGGTACAAATCTCATGTGCTTTGTAGATGTAGTCACACCTTAAGCTTTTTGTGCACATGGGATTGGGAATCATTGTCACCAGGAATATGTCTAAAACAAACTGGTCTAGCCTCAGACTCCAGAAGTTTGAACCAGCTGGGGCAGTGATGGCACACACCCTTAATCCCAGCACTCAGAAGGCAGAGGCAGATGATCTCTGTGAGTTTGAGGCCAGCCTGGTCTATAGAATGAGTTCCAGGACAGATAAGGCTACACAAATAAACCCTGTTTCAAAAAAAAACAAAAACAAAAAACAAGAAGGAGGAGGAGGAAGAGGAGGAGGAGGAAGAGGAGGAGGAGGGAGAAGAGGAGGAAGAGGAGGAAGAAAAAGATGAAGAAAGAAGGAGAGGAAGGAGTTTGAACCAGGGCCTGCTTGCCCAACTAAGTCATGCTGAACTGGTTTCCTTGCAGGTGACAGATATTCTCCACCAAAGAAATAAGCCAGTTCAAGCCAAATTAAAGTATAAAGGAAGGTTTATTGGGGGTAGCTCTCAGGCAGGTTCATGAACCTCACAGGAGAGGGATCAATGAAGTCATCATGCAAACAGGAAGACAGAAAAGTGGGGGTGAGGGGGCAGAGAGGGGGGCACAAAAATGCCTGGATTATATAGTAGAGATCCTCTGGGTGAGAGAAAGTCTGGACTCTGGGCTAGGAAGTTCAGCACAGAGAGCAAGGGATGCTGAGAGAATCTGGAGGCTAAGTCAGCTTTGTTAGGTTAAATGGGCACCTCAGCCTCCTGCCCTGGGTCTGAATTCCAACATCAGGGACCCCACATTATGCATTTAAGATCGAGTCAGACAGTAGTCCAAGCTTTCCTGTAACTATCAGATATAATTTAGAAAACTCCAGAGAAGACAGATCTAATCATAGTAGCTCCCCTACAATCCCAGCACTTTAAGAAGCCAAGAGTATCAGGGAGGGTTCAAAGTCAGAACAGCTACATAGTGAGCTCAAGGATATCCTGGGCTACAAAGAAAAATTTTGTTTCAAAACACAAAACAAAACAAACATATTTGTTTGTATTTTCCCTCATTTGTTGTCTATCCATTTTCCTACAAATGACATAATTTCATTCTTCTTTATTCTTTGCCAGATAATTATAGAATTGATATAATTTTCCTGGTGGCATCTATAAATTAGTGTGTGTGTGAGTGGGTCTGTATGTGTGTGAGAGAGAGACTATCTGTGTGTCCGCGTTATGTGTATATGAGTGTGTAAAATTTGCTGTGCTCTTAAAAGAAACATAAGTTGGTTATATTCCTGTTTGGTTTCTAATTGTCTTTTACTTTGAAACTGTATGTCTGCTGCTGACCTGTGCACAAACTAGTTGTGGCTGGCTAGATACAATCACTTGGCCTGTAATACAACTTAAATCATTTTGGCTGGCAATATTCAGGTGTGCTTAGCTATGACATAGTCATTTGGATTGTAATATTTTACTGCATAGACATGGGAAAGGGGAATGAATCACTGACGACAAGGAAGTAAGGGGAACTTAAAATGAACTTTCATAAGTACTGGTTGACTTTCTTGGATAATGATTAAGGAAAATATGAATCTGTGTTTGAATGCTCTGAAATTCTGTGTAATAAAGATGATTTGAGCTACTCCAGTCCACTTGCTCGAATGACAAATGGTCAGAGTCCTTTCTTTCGCTGACTCCACATCTCAGTTCTGGGTTACGGAACTCACTGGACAAGGACTCAAGCATGTGTGCTTAGGAGTCTGAACTCAGACTCTGAGCTCAGTGGGTGGCAAACACTACCCACTAAGCTATCTCCCCAGCTCCCATAGAGGCTGTCCTTTTGAAGTTCAGTTTGGTGTTTCCCTGGTTCTTGGTTGATCCTGCAGACCAAACGCTTGATTCCCCTTAAGTCCATCTGTTAACTCCCAACTGCCCAATGTGAGGTCATTTGAAACTGGAGCTTAGAGAGGTTAGATGAGGCTGTAAGGGCGGGGCTGTGCTTTGCTGAGAAGAATACTCTTGGAAGAAGAGGCAGCTATTATGACACACTGGGCTATCTTTCACTCAGGATGCCGAGGCAGAAGGATTCCCAACTTTGAAGCCGGCCTGGGCTTCTTCCTCTTCCAGTATGTTTATAGCCTGAGACTGCTCATCTATGAAGACCTCCTACCTGGACTGGCTAGTCCTGCCCTCTGTGCTGTGCATAAGAAGCCACACTGAGGTTCCAGGTTGGGGTTCCAGGTGGCTGGATGTGGTAGGTGCAGACTCATCGCTGCCCAGACCCGCACTGGACCCCAGCTTTCCTACATGTGTGTCTGTCCTTTCTCTATTCCTTCGCCACCCCTAGTCAAGGTTCCAGGATCCTCAATGCTCATGGCAGACCATAGAAAAAGGAATTCTCTTTCACAGGCTTGCCTGTAATGGAAGATGCAGCAGGAAACAGGCATCTGCATGCTGAAATAGAGAGGTGCGCGCGCGGGGAACCAGAGTGCCTTTGCCCTGGAAGTGTTACAGCCTCCATGGCTGGGACATAAATTCTGGTGTTTGTGGCGCCCAGACCAGGGGTATTGGTGAATAAAAACCTGAACAAGCAAGCGCGGCATGTTAGGAAAAGCAGGCTAAATCTTGGGCGTTTGTGTGCTGAGACTCTGGGTAGACCTGTTCTAGCAGCATAAGGGGCTACACGCTCCACCTCATTATTGCCAAGTGTGGGTGGGACAAGTTCTCCAGCAGCCCCCAACCCCCAGGTTCCATCTGTACAAGAGGAGGAGGGCTCCCTGGGACTGCCTTGTGGGAACTGAAAGGCCAGGCTCCCTGCACCGTCTCTGCAGTACTGGGGATCTTATTAAGGCTCAGCAGGGATGAGAGTCCCAGCTCCCTACTCAGCTTTCCCCGATGTTCCCACAGCAGGGAGTTCAGTGCCTCGCTGCAAACGAGGGTGGGATCTGCAATCCCACTCAGCGTTTGCCGGCATATGGGTGATGAAGTCACAGTTTCTTTTTTCTTTGATGCTTGGCTAGAATACAGCAAGTTTCACTTTGCACTAAGTCTTTTAAGATTCTTCTGGATATATATAAATATATATATGCATATATATATTCATTATTCCTCACTGATGATTGACAGTCCTGCATCATAAGTATGCCCCAAAGGCCTGGTCTCTAGGCAGCACCATGGGAGGCAGTAGACCTCTAAGAAGTGGAACTTATGGGAGGGAGGATTTATACCCTTCAAGGGAATAATGGAACCTGGGCCCTTCTCTTTCTTTTTAGTTTTCTGGGCATGAGGTGAGCAGTTTTGTTTTTGCCACAGGCTCCTACCATGATGTCATCAGCCCAAAGCCACCAGTCAACCAATCAGCCACAGCCTGAAATCTCTGAAACTTTGAACTCCAATAAACCGAGAGAAGAGAGAGAGAGAGAATACTTTACTCCAACCCATATATACAGCCAAACCCTTTTTGCTTTATAAGTTACCTACCTTGGGTATTTGTTACAGCGATAGAAAGCTGACTGACAGCTTAATCTATGTGAGCTACTGGCATGCTATATGTATGTTAATACTGATGTACCTTTCTGAGATGACACTGCCAGCACACACTCTACAAATATATACCCCCCTTCTGTGGCCTCTCTTTTGCTCTGTTAATGGTGTCTTTTGATGTACAGAGGTTCTTAATGTTCAAGAAGCTCAGCTTGAAGCTTCTTAGTAAATCTGTTCCATCCATGTTCTCCAAGAAGCTCAGCTGCCTCATTTCAGCTCCACACTGAAGACGGTGGCCCGCTCCGAATTAACTTTCGACGACTGTGTAAGTGGGGTCAGGGTTCCTTTTCCAACACAGTTATCTCATCGACCCGATTTTTTAAATAGCCCTGACAGAGTGGAGTGTAGTCTGTCATAAATCCCACTCATAAATAACGTGTGGATCTGTTGCTGGGCTCTTTATCCTATTTTTAGGTCTCTTTGTTCTTTGGTGGTGGCGGTGGTGTTCCCAAAACAGCAATAAAAATCTCTATAGAGGAGACACTGATAAGGTCCACCCACCTTCTCTCTCTGGGGTGACCACAAGGCCTCTGGGGAGGTATTTATCTCCCCCTCCATGTATTAGCGGGCATAAATGCTCACACGGTCTGTGTTTAACAAAAAGGTTTTGGTGATGTGGAGAAAAGTTTGCTTGTAGAGTGGAGGAAGTCAAATATAAAGGTATGCAGCGGAATAATCAGGCTCTGCGTAGGCAGCACCGCGAACAGCGGCTCTGAGTGTGTAGATTGGTTAACTCATTTAATCCTCACAGTAGCCTTAAAGGGTGGAGTAATTTTGCTTCTAGTTTACAGATGGTAAGCTTGCCCAAGGGCACAGTAGTATAGTAGCTATAGAGATCGAATCCAGGCAATCCAGTTCAGAGTTCATGCTGGTAATTAAAAAACAAACAAACAAAAACATGCTTGAACCCTATTGGTTGTCTCTGTGATGGGCTTTGTTTCTTGTGTGAACTTACTTCCTCTTCTCTTCCTCCCAGCCTTCCAGCCTGTCAGACTCACTCCCCACTTCCTCTCACCTTGCAGCACTCAGCACAGATCCATCAAGACTTCTGGAATGGGTTGTTCATCAGCTGTTCCCTTCCGTGTCGCTTACTGTGGGCTCCATGAAAACAAGGTCTTGTCTGTCTGTTCACCTTCAGATGCCCAGAGTGATTTCTGCCACACAGCGGGTGCATGCAAGGATGCCGTCAGAGCAGACTGTCAGGGAGACACATCAGAAGGAGACAGGAACTCAGGTTTCTTTTTTTGTGTTCCAGTATGAGGCAGAAGAAGATGATGGAATCTGATACATATCCCTCGAGTTTATACATGAACTTGGCCAGCTGTGTAAGCTTGGACTATAATGTTATATTCTGAGATCCTTTCTTTAATATTGGGCTAAACATAATATCTCACATCTACAAGGCTGTCTGGCATACATTAGATATTCGACAGTGATATGACCTTCTTGAGTATTTTTGCAATAATTAGGTAATTTTTAATATTTATTGATTTATTTATTATTTGTTTGTTTGTTGTAATACTGGGGGATTGAACCCAGGGCCTTATGCATGGTAGGCAAGTATTTTACCACTGAGCTACATTCCAGCCCTCAAGTTTCTTAATTCTGCTGCACTTCTTAGGTGCTGTTCATTTGTCTATAATATAATATACATTTTAGGATTATTATTAGAATTCAAGGTGATGACTACACATTACGTAGAAATTAGGGTCTGGCTGGCATAGAGCAAATATTCAGCAAAGGCTATCTGCTTATTATTATAGGTGAAACACCTTCTTCAGTGCCTGCCACACAGTTTTCTGTAAATAGGTCACAGTACTCTGTAATTAGGCGAGGCCCAATCTTATCTTTTCCGTCTGGTCAGTTTTATCTGTCTGCTTCTGGGGTGATCCGGGTTGGTTCTGCAGAGCTGGTGATGTACAGACGCCACCCAGTGGCTGACATCTGCCACTGCACTTCAGCTTCTGGTAAAACTTCCCTGCTACATTCATTTACGGATACTCTTACCTGTACATTTCCTTAGTTGACCAGAGACATTGGAATCAGAGAAGAAATGAAATTAACAGTTAATTCTGGGAGGTGGACTCAACAAAACTCAGTGATCAATTACATATCCCAGTGAGAAAGGTGTATGGGTTTGCCAAAGACAATGGTCTCCAATCAGGGATGGTTTTGCTCATAAGAGGATGTATAGCAATATCTAGAGACATATTTGGCTGTCATAACTTGAGGGAGCATGGTGCATGGTGTCTATAGTCTGCAGACCAAGCATGCCACCAAGTACTGTAAAGCCCACAAGACAGGCCTCATGAAAGATTATCTAGTCCACACCTCACCAGGGTCAAGGCACTCTGCTCTAGGGCATTCTGAGCATCACGAAAAGCCATGGAAGTGCTGTCAGTGGGAGCCCATCCATGTAAGTGGAGGAATATGCTAGCTAGGAATTGGCATAGCCTACAGAACCCTCCAAACACATGAGAGGGGCATCTTGTAGACCAATTCTCTCACTTCTATTTATGGGCTACAACGCATGTCTTCAATGTTACCACTGAAAGTGTACAACGTCATGAGGCACACTGAAGGTATGCACAGAACACGTGTTAATCAGAAAGTCCCCAAATTAACCATGACCTCACATGGCTCAATTAGGAGAGCCTGAGACCAGGGAGTAGCGGTAGTGGCATGGTGGTCGCTTAACAGTTATGTCTGAGATCTTCTTGTTTTCAAGATTACTTACTCTTATGATATGTGTTTGAGTGTTTGCCTATGTGTATGCATGTGTACCATGTGTGTGCAGTTCCTACCCAGGTCAGAAAAAGTGTTGGATTCCCTGGAACGGTGGTTCCACAGGGACCACGTGGTTACACGTGGTTATGGGCTACCATGTGAGTGCTGGGAACCAAATCTAGGTCCTCTGCTCTTAACTGCTGAGCCATCTCTCCAGCCTCAAGTCCAAGAACTTAGGTTCACCAGCAAAAGTAAATCTCTGTGGGGTTGGAGAGATGACCAACATGGTGGCTCACAACCATCTGTAACTGCAGTTCTAGGGACTCTCATGCCTTCCTCTGACCCTTCACCAGGCAGGTATATGGTACACACACACACACACACACACACACACACACACACACACACACTTGCACACGTAAAAAATAAATCTCAAAAGATCACTTTTTTTAAAGATTTATTTTCATCTATTTATATGACTACACTGTAGCTGTCTTCAGACACACCAGAAGAGGACATTGGATCCCATTACAGATGGTTGTGAACTCAGGACCTCTGGAAGAGCAGTCAGTGCTCTTAACAACTGAGCCATCTCTCCAGTCCTCAAAAAAATCACTTTTAAATATATATATATATATATATATATATATATAAACTAGGAGAGCTACAGCCCTCTACGCAAGAAAAACAAAACGCGACACCATGAGCCAAAAAGAAATTCTACTTCTCATCCTCTCTGATATTTGTGTGACAAATTTAGGAAGAAGCAAGGCCTCTCTTTTCTTTTATATTTGTCCTGCATTGAAGAAAATAGACAAGGACTATTCAGGAGAGGGTCCATGCGGCGGACCAGGAGGCAAGGTGGAAGAACTGTCTATGCAGCATGTTCAGCGTGGGAAGAGAATAAAAGGTTCAGAATACGGACCTCTCAGACGTTTCCAGCCCCACTATAATCAATAAAGCAGGCAGGGGGTACCCCGTCCCCATCCTGTGGACACCTGGCTAGACTCTCCTCTACCTACCAGTGAGTCCTGGAAATCCTTGGGGCTGTAAGGCTTCAGCTGTCCAGCCAGAGGGGTGGGTACCTGTCCCCTCTGCTGTTTGTGTTCTGCTCCCAGCCCTAGCCTCTGTGCAACCTTGATGCCCTGGGGCAGCCCTGTGTGAGGTGAAAGATGCCCTCCCTGTCTAGACCTGGAGCCTCTCTGGCTGGGGATGGGAGCTGCTTTCTGAGCTTCTCCTCCTCAAGCCTCTAGCTCAGGAAATCAATAAACTTTTGCTGACGGATATTACTTTGAGCTCTATTCATATGTTAATGGATGTTCCGCTGCCTGGTGAGACCTTGCTGCTTTTTTGTATCTGGTGGGAATCATTTGATCTTCAGGCTGGGATGAGAGGCATCTTTCCTCTTCTTGCCTGTTTACCCGATCTTGCCGTTTCCTCTAAGGCGTGACGGGAATTTTCAAAGCTTGCAAAAGTTCCTTGGAAAAGCTTAAAGCTCTCTCTGGAATCATCTTTTGAATTTTTGTTTCCTGGTCTACAGTGCTGTTATTTTCCAGAGCATTTTCAGGAAAAGACCATGACGCTAACCCAGATGTCTTCAGGGGTCGGTCCTTACTTTTCCACCTTGTTTGAGACAGGGTCTCCCTGCCCCTGCATAAGCCAGGCTATCTGGTCTTTAAGTGTCCAGAGAGTCTCCTGTTCCTACCTCCCATTGCCCATGAGCATGCTAGGTTTGCAGACACCTGCACAGCTGAGTCTGGTTTTTAAATGAGTTTAATGAATCCAGAGTCAGATCATAGGGCATGCATGGCAAGTGCTTTTAACCCCTGAGACATTTCCCCACTCCCACCCCCACCCTGTGTTTTTGACCACACTAGTGTCAAAACTATTTTCTCAACTAGTGATCAAAGAGGGAGGACCCAGCCCGTTGTGGATGGTGCTGTCCCTGGGCTGGTAATCTTGGATTCTATAAGAGAGCAAGCTGAGCAAGCCAGGGGGAGCAAGCCAGTAAGCAGCACCCCTCCATGGCCTCTACATCAGCTCCTGCTTCCTGACCTGCTTAAGTTCCAGTCTTGACTTCCTTTGGTGATGAACAGCAACCTGGAAGTGTTAAGCTGAATAAACCCTTTCCTCCCCAACTTGCTTCTTGGTCATGATGTTTGTACAGGAATAGAAACCCTGACTAAAACAGTGCTTGATACCCAGACATCTGCCCATCACTCTGGCCTCCTGCTCAGTTCAGATGCCTAGTTACTTGCCCAGAAATATCTAGCAGCCACACTCTTCCACCTAGAACTAGATCTCCTGATTCCTGTGCCCTTTGAAATGGCCCTGGACTCAGTTTCAGTGGCTCATTTCGATGGTATCCAGCAGACCTTTCTGTCCTTTCTGCACAGTGGGAATCTAGCTAGAGCTCTACTGGACTAGAAATGGCCTGTCTTGTTTTGTTCTGAAAGAGTCTTGTACAGCCCAGTCTAGCCTTGAACATGATGTATACTCAAGGATAACCTTGAACTCCGGACGCTCTTCTTGCCTCCTCTTCAGGGTTGGGATTTATAGGTATGCACCACCACGCGCAGCTTGGCCTGTCATCTCTCGAAATGAGCTCTCAATCTGAGTTGCTCCATTCCCTTACAGCAGCATCGCCTTTTAGAAACCTACTACTCTCCAGCAACACGCTGCTAGCTCAGTGTTCTCTGCCCTGCAGGCTTCTGATAGGAAGCCCCTCTTCTACTCCATGTTGTCTCCGCCAGCCCCATCTCCAGCACAGACCGATCCAGGCTCAGGAGAAGTCCGGAGACGCAGTAGAAATTACGGTCAGTTTTTCATCTGTTTGTCTGCTTCGCTTTTTCAAAGTTAATATTGTATTTGCCTTTGCCTGGCTGTTGGTTTGTTTGCCTTTAAGCTGACATTCCAAAATGCCTCACGGTCTGGAATCAGCACCTCAAGTTCCTGTGGAACAAAACAGCACTCTTCAGTAGAACCCCCTCAGAGAACCGATGGCAAAGCCAGAGCCTGGCCACCCAATAATGGTGGCTAAGTCGCTATTTGCTGAAAAGTGGATGCGCGGTAAATCACGCGGGATGCCCATTTCCACTCTCGATGTAATGAAACTTGGTGCGAGAGCCTCGATAAACGGTGCCTCGCTTTCCTGGAGGGTGAAACTGAAAAGCTCCTGTCAAGTAATAATGGGAGGCACTGAAGCAAGAGTGGGGTGATTTGATGGAATTCTCTGGAAGCTCTGCTAATTCTGTCTCACTGCACTCAGCACGTGCAGCCAAGAGCTGATCCAAGCTGAAATGACGGCATCGCTTATTCTGCTGGGGTTTATTTGTTTCTTTTTTTTTCCCTCGGAGCTTTCAAGTTCAGTTTAAATTTTTTTTCATCTGCTTCCTGTTGCTTTTTATTTTTACAGCTGGGGTACATTTTTCCATTTTTTCAGTACAGCCCATGAATTGATGGATGATTGAGACATCGTCAGCCATGCCTCGGTCTGCCTGGCTGGTCATCTGTGAATAAGCAAACTCATCTCTCCGTCCAGTGTGCGTGCTGCAGGCTGCACAGAGGCCTCGGCATGGGCTGCTCTCTTCTTCAGCCTGAAGCGCCACATTTTCTTGTCACAGAGCTCACGTATGAGATGTGCACAGTGACTGTCCAGTGACTGACATGGTAAGAAACAAGTGCTGTGGCTTTTATTTATCATTTCAAAAAAAATTGCTTTATTTGAGATCCATCATCTCCAACAGACCCCCCCAGGGCTTCTCTTTAGATGTAAGACCCTCAGAAAAATGAAGGTGGGAAACTTTACATATGTACTGTTAGCTTCCCAGTTGTAACCAAATCGATGTCCTCTATAGTTAATGAAATCATTATGAGTTGTTATGTTGTGTATGCTTTTAATGAAGTTCCTTTTAAAAGGTTTTTTTTTTATTGTAATGGTTTTGTTAAGACAGGATCTCACTATGTAGCCTTGGCTGGCCTGGAGCTTTCTATGTAGACAAGGCTGGCCTGGAACTTGCAGAGATCTGCCTCGCGGTGCTGGGATTAAAGTTGTGTACCACCATGCCTGGCCCTCGAAGATTTTTTTTAAATTATGTGTAAGTGTGGGAAAGGTATACACACATGTGTGCCTTCAGTACACCATTCCACAGCACTTCCAGACCAGTGGTATCTGCATAATAACATATGTCCTGGGACCAGTGAATTTTGTAGCCTAAAGCTCCGTTTGCTATCAGAGGAGCTTGTTGGTCATGAGTTACATGTTATGGTAAAGATGATCTTTGTGAATCGCTGAGCAATGATTCCGACAGAAGTATCAGATGCAGAAAAGAAAAGTCTGGAAATACATCTATTCCCACACACGCAATTTCTGTTTCCAATGAAGGTAGCGTTCCGATTTCCCACCAGACTCCTTTGGCTAGTCCCACTAGAGAATGGTGCCGTACTGGGGGGCAGCAGGGCCAGCTTTTGCTGTGGCAACTGGACACTAACCAGAGCTGGTGGTAACAGTAACTTTGCTGAAGGGCTGTGCGTGTTTACCTTGAGCACAGTGTTCGTTTGTATCTCTTCCAAAGAGCGACCACTGGCATGGCTGGGAAAAGAAGCCAGCTGATGCTATGTACAAACCAAATCATCCTGTCCATCTGACATATGAGTTCATTTGCCATGGATGACCCGTTGAGCATTCATGATTGCCTTTATATACTAAGCCTGTTCTAGTAGGCCCATCTTCATATCTCTTCTCCTAATCATTTCTGTCATGAGCTGTAAATCCCATAGTGGTGAGTCAAAGACAGAGCAGTAAGCAATGAATTGCGTAGCGGATAAGGAAACTCAGCCCATTAGTAAGTGTGTCTACTTTTGTACATGTGGGACATAAGAAAATAACTGGATCCATTGAGTCTACTGTGCAGACAGAGAGAGGGTTAAACTCCATGTGTCACATGACTTCCACAAAACCCACATTCTGACCAATGGGTCCTATGTGCCACTGGTAAATGAGAACCATTGTCTGATAGTTCCCCCAAAGTAGGGCTGTTTTCCCTCCAGACATACAGCACTTGAGCAAGGTACTGAAGGCCCTTTAAGGGATATACTTACACATGCCAGATCCTTCTTTAAATGGTTGCAGCCTGCCTTCCATCAGGAATCTGTTGCCTGGGAACCTCCTTTGGTAACTGGGTATAAAGCAGTGAATTCCTGCGGTGCAGAACGTTGTCATATAAACAAAGCCATCTTTGTAGCTTGCCCATCTGCTCCTGCCTAAGGAACCCATAATCAATTAGCCTCTACTTCAAAGCTTTAGAAGCCAAACACTCTAATAGGTTCAGTCGCTGAAATACATTAATTTGCCTACCTTGATTCTTAGGGAGCCTCCACCTGGCCTCTGCCCATCCAGAATCCTGTTACTTCCTGGAAGCTCGGTTCTCAATGGTCCCCTGCTGCTATCTTTGGCATGGCTTCCCAGGGCTTCTCTGCCTTGTGCTAGCTTAATGCTGTGGTAAATGAAGAGTCTTCCCTGGGTGCTAAGTGGGGTCAGCAGAAGAGACTGCAGCTTTAGGTCCATTCTGCTTCCTGTCTCCTGATGTTAGAACGGAGATGATTTGTCATTCTAATTGCTTGTAGGCCACCCCTGGCTCCCTCAGAAGGCCTGAGAAGTTAGCTGCCAAAGGCACTCATGCTAAATACACACAGCGCTGATATCCATAAATATATGTCTGTCAATCGCTTTAAGCCAATCCAGTTCAGAAGTTCTCCTCTACGGTCTGATGCGTTTCACAAATGCTTGTCAGCTTGCCTCGATTAGTGCATCAGCTCACGGGCTAATGACTAAAAGGAAGAAATGTTCATTACTTTAAAAATAACCGATTCAACATTCTTATTATTAAGCTTTGTTTATTACCACTGTGTGGTGCCCCTGTGGAGGCCGGAGGCCAACTTTCTGGAGTCACTTCTCCTCTTCTGCCTTTACGTGGGTCTGGGACTCAAACTTGGGTCTCCAGATTTATGCAGGAAGCACTTTTACCATCAAGCACCCAACCCTACAATGTAAAGCTTTCCGTGTGCCTGTAAGTCCTTATGCTGGTCGCTCCTTGTTGCAGGATATTTGATCACACTGAACCCCCAGGTTGTATACTGGAAAACCCTGTCTCTAGTAGTGATGTGGCTTAGCCCTAGCACGCAAGTTTAATCCAAGAGCTTTCTGTTTATTGTAAACAAGATTGAATAAAGTCAACCTTAGGTCAAGAGGCAGAGCAAGCAGCCTGTTGGCAGAGATTAAACATAAGAACACCCAGGCAAGAGAAAGGAGGGACTTAGAGTTAAAGGGTGTTTAAGACATCGTGGAAGGGCTGGAGAGATGGCTCAGTGGTTACAAGCATTGACTGCTTTTCCAGAGGTCCTGAGTTCAAATCCCAGCAACCACATGGTGGCTCACAACCATCTGTAATGGGATCCGATGCCCTCTTCTGTTATGTCTGAAGACAGGTACAGTGTACATATGTATAATAAGTAGATAAATAAACCTTTTTTAAAAAGAGAGAGAAAGACATCGTAGAAAAGGCGAGTTTGTTCCTTCTGGGACATCAGTGGAGTAGGAAGGACAGCTGGGTGCTTTCTCTGCCTCTCTGAGCTAGCGGCTTTCACCACAGCGTCTGACTCCTGAGTCTTCACTTGATAAACAGAATGATTTGGATTTGGTTTTAAAAACAACAGCTCCTCTTGCTCTCAAACCTTTCATGGTTGCACTGAGGAACTCTCTGTTCTCCTAACCTGTGGATAAGGGAAGCAGGGCCTCAGAGGAGTCAATGCTTTGGAACAGCATATCCTGAAGCACAGCAGGAACATAGAAAAGCCATTCACAGAAACAGGAACATGGCTTTATTTACATCAATGGTTCCTCGGCCTGTTTAGGTAACAAATCCATTGTGAGTCAGATAAAAACTATGACTCCCCTCTAGAAAAAAACCTGTGGCTTTGTTACTATTTTTTAGCTAGCATTTAAAGGGAAAGGATTGGTCCAATGTATTGAAAGTATTTAAAGAACACCCATCAGAGAGGGCAGTTGGTTATGCACAAAGAACCGCACTGCTTCACACCGCCAGGGTCCAGTTATCAATCACTGGAAAGACGATGAGAAATGCATCAGCTGTCTGGTCCCAGGAGTGCGTAGGTTGGGAATTTCACCTTCATGAGCAGCGGTTCTCGACATGTAGGTCCAGACCCCTTTGGGGAATCAAATGACCCTTTCACAGGGGTTACCTAAGGCCATCAGAAAATACAGATATTTACATTACGATTCATAATAGTAGCAAAATTACAGATATGAAGTAGCAATGAAAATAATTTTAT
The DNA here is from genome assembly GCF_011064425.1 of Rattus rattus. NCBI lineage: Eukaryota > Metazoa > Chordata > Mammalia > Rodentia > Muridae > Rattus > Rattus rattus. The sequence continues at coordinate 99,927,049 of NC_046155.1, forward strand.
GGTTGGGGGTCACCACCGGATGAGGAACTGTACTAAAGGGCGGCAGTGTTAAGAAGGGTGAGAACCACATTCATGGGGCTTAAGTCCATCCACCATTCACATCATCAAATCCCCTTTGCTTTGAATTCACATGCAATGTGCTGGCTAGCTTGACACAAGCTAGGGTCATCTGAAAGGAGGGCACCTCAATTGGGAAAGCGTCTCCATAACATCCAGCTATAGGGCATTTTCTTAGTGTTGACGTGCGGGGGCCCAGCCCATTTTGGGTGGTGCCGTCCCTGGGGTGGTGGTCCTAGGCTCCATAAGAGAGTAGGCTGAGCAAGCCATGGGAAGAAAGCCAGGGAGCGCCTCTCCGTGCTCTGCATCAGCTCCTGCCTCCAGGCTCCTGCTGTTTGAGTTCCCGTCCTCCTTCTTTGATAATGAACTATGATGTGGAAGTGTACACTGAATTAATTTTCCTCCACAAGTTGCTCTGGTCGTGTTTCACCACAGCCATAGTAACCCTACACAGACTTCTGGTTATAATCTGTCTTCTCAGGGAGCCTGTCTACAGGGCAAAACTGATCAGGGAAGATCCGGATGCCTCTGGCAGAAGAAGTCCCAGTACGAGCTGACCAACCTGCACCAACTGATATTTTCTCCTTTTTCTTCCTCAGACAGTCTCCATAAGTAGCCTAGGTTGGCCTTGAACACGTAGTCCTTCTGCCTCAGGCTACCAAATGGTGGAATTATGGGTATGTGCTATGTCTGGCTATTGGTGTTTCTAAATGTATCGTTCTCTGTGACTGGCTAGTGGGAACTACAGATTAAAGATGATTGTAAGCTTCGGAACATGCAGAACAGAGAAACGACCTCCCGGAAGAGCTGGTCTGCGTTCTTACACCTGTAGAGAGAAGGGAACACGACACATTTGCCACATTTCAGATCTGAAGCTCTGAGACGTCTCGTTGGAGGGTGTGTGTGTGTGTGTGTGTGTGTGTGTGTGTGTGTGTGTCCTGTCACAGTTCCTGACTTGGGACTAAATGAGACAAACCACCTGTGGTGCGTTCAGGGCCTGCTGCAGAACAAAAGGACTTTGGTTATTTATAATATGTGTTGTGGAGCTGCAGACTCGGGGCAGAGTCGAACAGTTCCCCTGACAACCAATTATTACACAACGCTTTGAGATTCAAAATGTCTTACCAGAGGAAACAATGTTAAATTTTTGAAGACCTGATATTTTCCGAGGAGACTTTGAGATAATCTTACAAAGCCACGTTTTTTTTTTTTAAAAAAAAAAGGAGATAAAATATTGATCAGGATGACTACACGTAAAAATCTTCCATGCCAGCTACAATCTCCAGACTGATTCCCCTTCATCTTCTTCGCCGTAGGACTGCCTTCAGAGCTCTGCATTCTGTCTGTCGTACGCCGTAATAACGCTGCTCTCCCTAGAATTTCTTTTCCTTTTTTCTTCTCCTTTAGCAACTGAGAGATAAGGAAGCTGCCGTCTTTATCTTCAGGCAAGATTTTATTAGCCAGAACTCCATGGATAATGCAAGGTTTATAGAAACCTAGGAATTAATAACTCGAATGTGAAAATAATATGTTCTTTTAAAAAAAAAGTATCAGTCACATTTCACCCAGCATGTAAATTGTCTCCTAAATCAAGTCTAACCTCTCAAGCTGAATTTTAAGCCCTTCCAGAAATTGCTCTCATCCATATATTCATTTTGCCCTCAATCCCAGCTCTGGCAATTTGTAGAGGTTCAAGTGCAGGCAGTCGGTTTCATTTTTGAGAAAGGGTCTCGCTCTACTGTCTAAACTAACCTCAGACTCACTATGTAGCCCAGGCTGCCCTTGGAGTTACCATCCTCCCGTCTCTGCTTCTGCGCGCTGGGATTACAAACCTGAAACCTCATACCTGGCTCACAGAAAATTTATCTGGGAGCTACAGGGCCACCTGGAGGGAGAGAAGGGTTCATAAGGGTGTGCTCGAGGCACCAGAAGGCAGCAAGAACTCAAGGGGCGGTGCAAGGCGCCGAGTCTGGCCAGCAAAGCGCTGAGTATTTCCCACCCACTCGCATCGTCATTGGCTGAGGCCAACTCGGAGGCGTGTCATTTCCTCAGCACCTCCACGCAAAGTTCAGAGTTCATGTTCTGAAACAGCCCCTAGAAGAGTGATGTGACCAACCCAGAGATGGTAGATTAGAAGGGGTGTAGGCAGAGCACTGAGAATATTTTTCACATCTGGTCCCGGCCCATAAGTCTCCCCTTCTCCAGTTCTCTCTAGTAAATTATCTTCTTGTCCTTCATTGTTGCATCGAATCCTCTTTCAAGCAAACATCCCTGGGTAGCCCTCACCCACGCACGATGTGTATAGCCGCTAAATGTATGTGCCAGGAGTGAACAGGAGAGGCAATTTAAACAAAAGTGCTCTCCTCTGAGAAAACACGGCCCTCAGGGACCGCAGACTGTGAAGGAGACCACATCTTTGTTAGAAAATGGGGCTGATGATCCTAGCATTTGGGAGGCAGCTATGGAAGGATCAGAAGTTCAAGGCTAGCCTTGAAAACTTGAGGCCAGCCTGAGATAAATGAGGTCTCAGAACACAAAACAAAACAAAAACAGAGTCCTTGCTGAAGCAACTCCTGCCGGTGGGCACGGGGGGGGGGGGTGAAGCAGGCATGGGCCTTGGCATGGATAGACTCCCTCAGCCACCCTTCTGTAGGCAGGAGAGAAACCATGGGATTCTACGCCCTCAGGTCATCCGCTGCTCGAGAGCCATCCAGGACTCACGCCTGACACAGCCTGGCCACAGAGTCTGATTCCAACCAACATTGAGAGTGTAGCCTGGACAGCAGCTCCTCGGTGTGTCAACGAGTTCTGTGGCTCAGGAGGAGAAATCAGGTTCCAGAACCAACTGGTGGAAAAAAGCAAGAAGACAGAAAATGGAAAGTGAAGTATTCCCCATGTTTCCAAAGTCCCCAGGGTACTTTTCTCCAGTGAATGGTAGCATCCTCTCCTCCAAACTCCTCAATAGAACAAGAGCCCTGGCCAAACTTGGCATGTCAACCCATTGTGGTCGTTTGAATAGGTACGGCCCCATAGACTCCTGTGTGTGAATGCTTGGCCCTGTTAGGAGGTGTGGCCTTGTTGGAGGAAGTGGGTCCCTATGGGGCAGGCTCTAAGATCATATATGCTCAAGCTACGCCCAGTGTGGCACACAGTGTCCGGCTGCCTTCGGATCAAGATGCAGAGCTCTCAGCTCCTTCTCCAGCACCGTGCCTGCCTGGATGCTGCCGTGCTCCCCGCCTTAACGATAATGAACACACTGAATGTGGACTCTGGGTGCCATCATCGAGTTTATGGACAACGTGCCATGGGAAAATTCAGTGGGTTGCTTCTTTTCTTTAAACATTTAAATTTAGGGGCTGGAGACATGGCTCAGCTGTTCTCCTGGAAGACCTGGGTTCAATTCAGCACCTTATGGTGGCTCACAGTTCCCTGTAACCCCAGTCCTGTGAGATCTATCGCCCTCTTCTGGACTTTACCGACACTGCATGCACATGGTGCACAGACGTCATGTAGGCAAAACACCCATAGACATAAAATAATAACTTAACAAGGAAAAAAAACATTTAAAATTACATTTATGGTGATAGAAAAGTTGATTAAAACTGGGACTGGAGTAGTGGCACTTGCCTATTCTCTCAGCACTTAGAAAGTGAAGACAGGAGGATGAGTTTTCAAGGTCATTGCTACACAGAAAGGTCAAGTACAGGCTGGTCTGTATGACAAACTATCTCAAAGAAACCAAAATAATAATGAATAGAATGGGCGTGGCGCTACGCGCCTGTGAAGCCAGCATTTAAGAGGCGGGGGTAGGAGGAGAGGCACAAGTTTGAAGCCAACCTGGTCTACGTAGTGAGATTCAGGCTAATAAGGATTTCATAGCTAGATGCTGTGTCAAAACTTAGAAAACAGGATTAGTGGAATAGCTTAGTGGATAGAGGAGACTGTCTGAACCTGATAAGCTGAGTTAAATCCGCAAGACCACACGACAGAAGGAGAATCCAGCTCCTGAAGATTGTCCTCTGACCTACACACATGTGCACAAATGAACACCCTTGTGTGTGCATGCACATGCACACCAAATAAATAATGTTAAAATTTTTTTTAAATTAGAAAATTAGCTGGGCATGGTAATGCATACTTGTATGTAATCTTAACACTTTCAAAGGAGAGGCAGGAGGATGGTTGTAGGTTCAAGGTTAGTTCAGTCTACATAACAAGTTCCAGACTAGCCAAGGCTACATAGCAAGAATCTGCCTCTAAAATAAAGTAAAATCAGGGCAGGGGGTGCAGCTTATCATCAGCTAGTAGAGTGTTTGCCGAGCATGAACAGACCTAGGTTCTAGTCCCAGCATGGAATAAACAGAGAACAGGGCCACAGAATGCATATGGAGTTGAACAACTTTGTGGAGATGATGGTTCTCTCTTTCAACCTTTATGTGGGCTCTGGGGATTGAACTCAGGTCACCAGGCTTGTTCAGCAAGCACCTTTCCCCACTGAGTCGTCTCAACTGGCCTTACCCTGAAGTTTCTGAGTGCTGTGAAACTTAGGAAACCTGATCATTACCAAACTAACAAGCCAGGGGTAAAGCTTAAATGGACATGAGAAATAGAACACCATGACCTTGTTCCGTGAGTGACGGGTAATCTTTTTTAATGACCTGACTGCATTGTTTTTATTTCTCATAAAAATCTGAGTAAGAAAAAAATGCGTGGTTCACTCGAAGGTTGACAAAAAGATGGAATATTCTCGCTTGTCAACTGTCTTAGTCACTGTCCTACAGCTGTGGTAAAACAGTATGACCAAGGCAGCTTATAAAGGAAAGAATTTGATCGAGCTTACAGTTTTCGTGGGTCAGATTCGATGGTGGTGGAGCAAGGGCATGGCAGCAGGACCAGTTGAAAGCTCACATAATCTTAAGCAGGATTCATAGGCACACACTGGGAGTGGCTTGAGTCTTTCAAAGCTTCAAAGCCCACCCCTGGTCTTCCAGCAAGGTCACACCTCATAATCCTTCTGAAATAGTTCCTCCAACTGGAGACCAAGTTTTCTAATACATGAGCATGTGGGGGGGAGGGGTATTCTCATTCAATTGCTACTCTTTCCCTAGATATTAACCCTTCCTCCTCCTTCCCCTAATTTCTCACTTTCAGAAGAGGATACAGTTTCACTTGTTTACTCACCTTTATTGCCATCCCTCATTCCCAGCTATGAGTGCCCTGTCTAATATATTCGGTGTTCATCCTTTTCATTGTATGCTGGTTTGTTTCTTTTTAAGATAGGACCTCATAGGGCTGGAGAGATGGCTCAGTGGTTAAGAGCACCGACTGCTCTTCCTGAGGTCCTGAGTTCAAATCCCAGCAACCACATGGTGGTTCACAACCATCTGTAATGAGATCGGATGCCCTCTTCTAGTGTGTCTGAAGACAGCTACAGTGTACTTATATACAATAAAATAAAATCCAAAAAAAAAAAAAAAAAAAAAAGATAGGACCTCATAGAGGCCAGATACAGCCTAGGCTGGCCCCAAACTCCTGAAGATCCACCTGCTCCCACCTCATGAGTGCTAGAAGTATATGTGTACATAAGTACTTGTCTTTCTTTTTTTTTTTTTTTTTTTTTTTTTTTTTTTTTTTTTTGGAGCTGGGACCTTCGCTTGCTAGGCAAGCGCTCTACCACTGAGCTAAATCCCCAACCCCATAAGTACTTGTCTTAATTATGAAATTTTTATTTATTTATAAGATGACCTGTGCCATAATTAAATGTTTCCTTTCTGTTGTTTTGGAGCCAGGATCCCAGGTTATGTATTCCCGGCCTTGAACTCACGTCAGTGAAGATGACTTTGAACTTCTTCCAAATGATTGTTACTACAGGGATATGTCACTGCCCCTGATTTTTGCCACATTGGGAATTGAACTTAATGCATCATGCATGCTAGGTAAGCACTCTATCAGTGAGCTACATCGCTAGTCCTTTTGTTCACCTACAATATTTCTAAGACCTTGCCACAGTGCTGAATATGTACCCCATTTGCTGCTCCTAACTGATGTAGAATGCCCCACCCCTCATATTTTGCCTACTTAGTCTCCTGGTGACAGGTAAGTAGATTGCCCGCAACTCACTTCTTATACAAATAGAAACTTGCAATGTGTACCCTCATACATCTCCCATTTGGACATGTGTGAATTTCCCTTGGATGTGCACCCAGGAAGAGAATAATTAGGTGGCAGAATACATGAGCTCTCCGTTTAATGAGGCCTGCCAGGTGGCTGGTAGGAATGCTATACCAGTCTGCTCTGCCACTGGCAGTGTGTGAGTATCCCTACATCACTGCCTTCCTGCCAACACTTAGCATTAATTAGATTTCTAATTTTTGCCAGCTAAAAGGACAGAAATGATCCTTCTCTCAATCCCAGCCATAGATGGGCGCATGATAGTGTTGCAGATGGAGTCAGTGCTCATCGATTTGGCCGTTCCCTTGTGTCTCACACCTACTGAGCTTCAAAAATCCATCAGCTTGTACTGCACATCTCCCAGAATGCCTCCCTCTGTCTTCTCTTCACCACAAGCCGGGAAAATGATTCTCTTCTCATTACTGCACTCACACCACCAATATATTCCACATCTGCCACCAAACTAATATTCCAGAAGCATGGCCCTTTGAAACAGTGATAAAGATGTTAAGAACACATAGAGGCGAGAGGTTTTTATGTTATTATTATTATTATTATTATTATTATTATTAATCATTTTATTTGTTTACATTTCAAATGATATTCCCCTTCCCAGTTTCTCCTTTACAACACTCCCATCCCATCTCCCCTCCCCTTTGCCACTATGAGGGTGCTCCCACCTACTCACTCCCACCTTACCACTCTAGCATCCCCCTATACTGGGGTATCAAGCCTCCACAGGACCAAGGGCCTCCCCTCCTATTGATGTCAGATAAGGCCATCCTCTGCTACATATGTAGCTGGAACCATGGATCCCTCCATGTGTACTCCTTAGTTGGTGGTTTAGTCCCTGGGAGTTCTGGGGGGTCCAGTTAGTTGATATTGTTCTTCCTATGGGGTTGCAGTCCTCTTCAGCTCCTTCAGTCCTTCCCCATCTCTTCCACTGGGGTCCCTGGGCTCAGTCCAATGGTTGGCTGTGAATATCTGCATCTGTATTGGTCAGGTGCTGGCAAAGCCTCTTGGGACAGCTACACCAGGCTCCTGTCAGCAAGCACTGACATCAGCAATAGTATCTGGGTTTGGTGTCTGCAGATGGGATGGATTCCTAGGTGGAGTGGTTTCTGGATGGCCTTTCCTTCAGTCTCTGCTCTGCTCTTTGTCCCTGCATTTCCTTTAGATTGGAACAATTCTGGGTTAAAAATTTTGAGATATGTGGGTGGCCCCATCCCTCAACTGGGGGCTGTACCTATCTACTGGAGGTGGTCTCTACAGTTTCTCTCTCCCCTTTGTTGGGTGTTTTGGCTACTGTCATTCCTGTTGGGTCCTGGGACTTTCTAGTGGCTACCCCCAGTTCCTCATCCCCTACTGCAACATGTTTCTATTCAATTTCCTGACCCTTTGTACTTCTCTCCTGTCCCTCTCAATACCTGATCCTTTCCCCCCTTTTGCCCCTCCCCCTCCTTTTCCCCTCCCAGGTTCCTTCACCTCCTGTGATTATTTTGTTCCCCCTTCTAAGTAGGATTGAAGCATCCACACTTTGGTCTTACTTCTTCCTAAAGCTTCATGTGGTTTGTGAGTTATATCATGAGTATTCTGAGCTTTTGGGTTAATTTCCATAGTGGAGGGGTTAGATTTTCTTTCTAGAGGGGAATCTCTTATCCTAATGCAATGTCTATCAAAGACATCATCCTTAGGTAAATCTCTGTAAAACTCATGTTTGTTGGTTGCTGTTTTGTTTAGAAGTCCTTTTGTTTCATTTGAGGCAGGATCTCACTCTGTAACCCCTCCTGTCCTGGAACTCACTGCTTAACATAGACTGGCTTTGAATTCATGACAATTCCCCTGTCTCAGCCTCCCAAGTGCTGGGATTACACCCAGCACTTGGTGGTCAGCTTAAATAAAGATAACCAAGGAGTGGTAACATACACCTATTATTCCTGGCAGTCAGACTGAGGTAGGAAGGTGCCATGAGTCCCACAGCCAGCCTATGCTACAGTGATACCCTTCCCCCACTTTCCAATAAAGGAAGAAAGGATCAGGAGTTCAAGGTCATTCTCTGCTACATAAGAGATTCAAGGTCTAAGAGCAAACAAACAAAAAACCAAAGATTTTAGGGGAGAGCAGAAAGGGATAGCGATTTTACTAGAAAACTATAAAAGCGTCTCACTGAGCCCAACACAGTAGTGCAATCCAAGGGCGGCTTTTATCTCTCTGCCTGCATGGCCAATGCCACTGTCCCACGATGTCCCTCCCATTAATACTGCAGAGACCACAACCCAAAGAGACCAAGACTATTGTCTCTTGCCCTTAAGATTATCTCGCTTTGCCAAACTCCTTGAATTTCTATTGCCCAGAGAGGGTGTCCAATAGTGGGAAAGAAGCACGGTGAGAGAGAGTCAGGGGGAAACACCTTGTTTTGCAGCTGCTGGATAGCCTATTAGTGGTCACGTCACGAGAAATACTATGAACTCTGGATGCAGGTTGTAGCTAGGAATCTTGAACTTGGAGCTGGCTGCAGAGGACACAGGTAACTGGATTGTCACTCCAAAGCGAGTATGAGGTAATAGGTGGTTTGTGGCCGTGGGGACCCCTGGAATTGTACACGAAGAGAGAGGAGAGAAACAGGCTGGGTGACCGTTTCTGTTTTTGCCAATTTCCTTTACACGAAACACCTTGAGGTGCCAAACATTACTTCTCAAACTCTGCTGGCCAGAACCCAGTCCTATGGCCACACAGTCCTGCAAGGAAGAATAGGGAACGAGCCCCAGAATGTGCCAGGAAGTAGAAGAAAGAAGCTTGGTGAACATGGCGGTTTAAATAGAATGGCCCCATAGACTCATGTGTTTGAATGCTTTTTCATAGGGAGTAGGACTGGTAGGAGCTGTGGCCTGGATGGAGTAGATGTGGCCTTGGGGAAAGTGAGTCACTGAGGGTGGATTTTGACATCTCATATGTCCAAGCGAGGCCAGGTGTGGCACACATACCTTCTGCTGCCTGCAGATCAAAATGTAGATCTCGGTTCCTTCTCCAGCACCATGTTTGCCTGACTGCCACATTTCCCACCATGATAATAAAACTAATTTCTGAAACTGTAAGCCAGCCCCATGTTTTCCTTCATAAGAGTTGCCTTGGTCATTGGGTCTACTCACAGCAACAGAGACAGTGAACATCTGGCCACTCTCTGCCACCAAGGGCTTCGATTCGATCCAAGTGGCTTCAAAATCCTTTGGATTCCAGAAAGCCGGCTCCATTCTCTGTCCACCATTTCCCCTCTTCTGAATAACAGAGCATCCCAGCAAGTCCTATATCTAACCCAGGCACAGGAGACCTAAAATTCGTTTGCCCTTGTCTATGTTCACGGTCTGGCTCTACACAGCAATGAAGGGGATTTTATTGCTGGGAAAAGGGGTAAGCTTCCTGCTTAAAGAGAAAAAAAGAACACAAATGGAGAAACAAAGAATCACAAAATAAACAGTGTTTGTTTCCCAGCTACACCAAAGAATTTCCAGCATGCTAATGAAAGACCCCCGAAGCCGGGAGACCCTCACTCAAGTCTCTCGGGATAACGAGATCCCCCAAGAACACACATAAGACAATCCTAGCTTAGCAATGAATATCCTAGTAAGAGCACCAGTGGAAGGGAAGCCCTGGGTCCTGTTAAGACTGAACCCCCAGTGAACTAGACTGTGGGGGGGAGGGCGGCAATGGGGGGAGGGTGGGGAGGGGAACACCCATAAAGAAGGGGGGGGGGAGGGATTAGGGGGATGTTTGCCCGGAAACCGGGAAAGGGAATAACACTCGAAATGTATATAAGAAATACTCAAGTTAATTTAAAAAAAAAAAAAAAAGACCATCCTTGCTGTAATTTACACAAGGTTTATTGATAGGAACCAGTGCACTGGGGTCGAGACTCGTATCCCACGAAGGGGCAGAGGAGTTTGACCACCAGTAGCTAAGAGACGGGGAATTTAAAGGAAGAAACCACAACCCAAGGGGGTAGGGAGGGTGTCATTGGAAAATGTCGAGAATACCAGTGAAAAATCACAAGGAGAAGCTTCCTGTTTCTCAAGACTGTTTTTTAAGATTTTAATCTAACTTTATGGTCAGCTAGTTCCTGGGAGAGAGTTGTCGAACCGGCTGGTGTAATCGTAGTTCCAGGGCCCGACCAGTTTCTTTCTTCTGCTCTAAACTTTTGTCTAGGGGGCAACTTTAAAACTTCTACCTTTCACTAACAATCTCTAGACTCAGAGTGGAGAAGAAGCTTCCCTGCAGAAGCTTCAGCACCAGATACATAGTTATGTCCAGCTCTGAAGGAGATGAGAAGAGAGCAGAAGAAATGTCATTCTACTCAGAAACCAAACTCTTATATACATGCATATGTATATATAGGAACACACACGCGCTCAAACTAGTGTGTGTGTCCGTGTGTGCGCGCTCGCGCACGCGCGCGTGTGTATGTGTGCCTATGTGTATGTGTGTGTGTGTATATGTGTGCAGGTGTGTGTGAGTGTGTGTATGTATGTGTGAGTGTGTGTATGTGTGTGAGTGTGTGTGTGTGTGTGTGTGTGTGTATGTGTGTGTGTGTGTGTGTGTGTGTGTGTGTAGGTGTGGGTGTGTGTGTGTGTGTGTGTGTGTGTGTGTGTGTGTGGGTATGTGTGTGTGAGTATGTTTGTGAGTGTGTGTGTGAGTGTGTGTGTATGTGCTTGTGTGTGTGTGTGTGTGTGTGTGTGTGTGTGAGTATGTGTGTGTGAGTATGTTTGTGAGTGTGTGTGAGTGTGTGTATGTGTGTGAGTGTGCGTATGTGTTTGCATTCCACAGGCTTCTAAGATCTGCAGTGGGTTCCACCCATTGTTTGTGAGTTGCTGTAGAGGTGCTGCTTATCCAAGGGTCAAAAACAATATAAGGATATGATAGTGAAAGGGAAAGGACTGACATTTGTACTTGAATGAACATTAGACTGTGATGGAGAATAATGCAAAGTGGGCAGAGTTGTTGACTTTATAACCACAGCCCTGAGGAAGCTGTGGCACAAGGACCGTGAGACCCACGGCAGCTGGACTACAGATTGAGACTTTGTATCACATAGAAAAGAATAGAAGCTGTGTGAATAAGTCATGACAGCCAAGGTATAGAACTAGATGTTCTATTCCTAGAACATCAACAGATGGGTAAATAAAACATGTGGGGGTCAGGAGACGGCTCAGGAGATACTCTGCAAGCCTGCAGACCTAAGTTTGAATCCTCACAGCACATGTTAAGGAAAAAAATAAAAATTAAAAAGGCCGAGTGGTGGTAGAGCATGCCGTTAATCCCAGCACTTGGGAGGCAGGAGCTTGTGGACCTCAATGAGTTTGGGGCCAGCCTGGTCTTCAGAGCGAGTTTTGGGACATCTAAGGCAATACGGAGAAACTCTATCTCAAAAGAAAGAAAAAAAGGAAGGAAGAAGGGAAGGAAGAAAAAAAGAAATAAGAAAAGGAAAAGAAAATTAGAACATGCCTGAGAGTATCTGGAACCCCACATACTCTCCAGGGCAGAGGCAGTGGAACCTGAGAGATCACTGGCAAAACCGCCCAGCCCAAACAATGAGCTTATGGTTCACTACAGGACACTGTCTCAAAGCAGAAGGCAGAAAACAATGGAGGACACCTGGTGTATTGCTCTGGTATCTACATATATGTGCACAGGGACACACATCTACATATTCACGTGCATTCAAGACACATACTCACACACATAATGTAATAAAACAATTTGCTTAAATATGGTGTATATATACAATAGAATTTTATTCAGTTTCAGAGAATGCAATCATATCTTTTCATGCTAAGCAAAATAAGACAGATTCAGAATGACAAATGTTTTCTCCCATATGTGGAATCTTAGATTTGAGCACATACATGATATGAACATACATGTGGAGCTGTGAGAGGAAGTAAGAAGTATAACAGGATGGGTAAAGGGAACAAAAGAGGGTAATAGAAGACATACAAAATAACTCATGCTTTTCCCTATGTACAATGTATACATACATATGTATATGTGTGTGTTAAGAACATAGAAGGACAGAAATCATCGAGGGTGGGAATAAGAGAGGCAGGAGATGGCGGTGGCATAGGAGTGATTAGTAATTATGTACAATGTGAAAAACAAAACAAAACAAAAACTAGATACAAACCCAGCAGTAGTGGTGCATGCCTTGAATCCCAGCACAGGGAAGGCAGAGGTAGGCAGATCTCTAGGTTCAAGGCCAGCCTGGTCTACAGAGCAGTTCTAGGACAGCCAGTGCTACACAGAGAAACCCTGTCTCGTAAACCAAAAGAGAAAAAGGAAGAAAATGCTATACAGAAGTCCATTTTTATGTTAATAAAGTCAATCCAATCATATTCGTATTAACCCAACATAATATTTGCATTTATTTGTATTTATTACATGCTTATCCCCAAATACTTACATGTTATTAGAAGATTTTCATTGTTTAACACTATCATATGACTATCATCACGGTCAAAAGCAACCTAAGGAGGTGTAGCAATTAAATATAATGTGGCGTCCTGGGCAGGATCCCAAAGAACACAGGATGTTAGGTGAAAACTAAGGAAATTTGAATAAAGGACAGACTTTAATAATAAGGTGTCAATATTGTCCACCAATTGCCACGAACGTCACACCAAGGTAAGAGTTTGATAATAGAGGAGAGTAGGTCCAGAGCACACGAGAACTCTCTGTACTCTTCCCCATTTTTCTGCAAATTTAAAACTGTTTCAGCAAGTCAAGTCTATTTTTAAAAAGACCACGTTATTATTCCCTCAACTAGCTGTTTTTCTAGCATTAGGCATTCACACTGGTTCTGGCTTTCCATTGTTAAAAATAAGTTCTAAGAACACCCTGTACCTTTTCAATGAGTTCAGAACCAGAGTCAGCACCGAGGAGACCCAAAATGGAGGTGAACTACTGTGATCATTTTACCTCTTCCAAGCCCTAAACAACACCATTTTCCAGCTCGTCTAATGCTTAGATCTTCTCCCCACAGCACTTCATGCCCCTCAAATGATGAACACTGTTCTAGTCTCTGCCTCTGTTCTCATCCCAAGAGGGAACCCTGAGGTATTAAACAGTTCTAGTCAGACACTCACTGAGCCTGAGAACTTCCACAGAAGCACCCACGATGTGACAGGTGCTGGGCCTCCAAATAGCCCTCTTAGCTGGGTATGATGGTTCACACCCCTGATCTCACTTGGGAGGCTGAGACCAGAGGACTGCTGGAACTTTAAGGCCAGTCTAGGCTATGTCACCAGACAAAGGCAAAAGGGAACTGGCACTCTTTATGCAAATATCCATTTCCTCAAAATATTTCATGAATCCCCGTTGGTGGCCTCCCACACTTGAGGTTTGCATTTCTAAAGTGAGACTGGTTTCATCCTCTCCTTGGAGCACTTTTCTCTCCATCTTGGAGATGTTTTCCTCATCTGTAATACAGAGACCAGAACCTACACAACAAGCATTTTTTTGGTTGAGCATGTAGCAAGAATGAAAAGTCATTTTACTCCGGGCAGTGGTAGTGCCTGCCTTTAATCCCAGCACTCTCGAGGCAGATCTCTGAGTTCAAGGCCAGCCTGGTCTACAGAATGAGGTCCAGAACAGTCAGGGCTACACAGAGAAACACTGTCTTAAAAAACAAACAAACAAAAATTACCCAGAAAAAAAGTTAAAGAAAGGGGTTGGGGATTTGGCTCAGTGGTAGAGCGCTTGCTTAGCAACCGCAAGGCCCTGGGTTCAGTCCCCAGCTCCAAAAAGAAAAAAGAAAAAAAAAAGTTAAAGAAAAAAAAAGTCAGGCAAGACTGTGTGCTCCTGTAAACCAAACATTTTAGGGGAGGGATAGGTGAATCTCAGTTGCTCACCAGCCAGCCTGAGTTTTACAAAAGCAGGGAGCTTCAGGAAGGCAGAGGTAACTGGATCTCTGAGAATTTGAGGTCATCCTTGTCTGTATAGCTAGTCCCAGGTTAGCCAGGACTATATAGTGAAATCCTATCTCAAAAAGAGAGAGGGGTGGGAGAGAAAGGAGGAAGAGGGGAAGAAGGAGGGGAGGACAGGGAGGAGGAGAGGTTAGAAAAGAGAAGAGAGGAAAGAGATCATATTTCAAGGAGGTAAGTCCGAGAGTAATAGAGAATTAGACCAGACATCTTCCTCTTGGATCTCCATCTCCACATGGACATACAACAGCCATGTGCTTATGCACATACACCACATGTATAGGAAAAGAAAGAAAACATAAAACAGAGATCAGTAAATCGGAGAATAAAACTATGATTTAAGTATGTGGCTTGGAGCTGAGCATAGAAGCTATAATCTCAGTACCCAAGAGGCTGAATCAGGAAGATTTTGAACTTGAAGCCAGCCTGGGCTGCATGGTGATGCCTTGTCTTTGACACATATGTATCTAAGCTGAGCATAATGGTTCAGACCTGTAAAACCAGAAACTAGGAGGAAGCCAGGAGGATTGCTACAAATTAGAGGCCAATCTGAGCAACATAGTGACAACTTCAAAGCCAAGGCTATCTGGGATCCAGAGTGAAACCACGTCTCAAAGGGCTGAATAAATGAACAACGAAAATGTTTATAAAAGTAGGTGTAGGTGCCTGGGGATTTGTAGAAAACTAGGGTGGTTTGCAGATGGGGTTGCATCAGACAAGAACATGTAAATAAAAAGGGATGATATATTAGATGGGGGTCAAACTGAGTAGGAAAGCAAGCTTCGTAAGAGTGATGGAGGGAGCTAAGCTTAAGTAACAGAATTAAAAAAAAAAAAAACAAACAAAAAAAAAAAAAAACCTAGAGGCCTGCAAAGAAGGCTCCGTGGTTAAGAACATCTGCTGCTCTTGCAGAGGAACTGGATTCAGTCCCCAGCAACTGCAAAGTAGCTCCCAACTGAACCCCAGTTCCAGGAGATCTGATGCCTTGTTCTGGTCTCCCGGGACATCAGGCACACATGTGGTACACAAACATACATGCAGGCAAAACACTCGGACGTAAAATTAAAAAGTAAATGCACAAATTAGTAAATTCGTGTTTCTGCGTATAGTTCATCAAGTCCTCCCACCCAGCTAAGAGTGGATCATGGAATCCTATGCATCAGCTATGTCAGGCTGGGAGAGCTCACCCAGGCGCGCTGTCAGTTAAGGTGAAAGAGGCCGACATCAGAGAGAACAATAGTTATGAGGGAGACGTCAGAAAGTAAAAATAGACTCTTTATAAGAAGATAAAGAGTAAGAATTATGTAAAAATAGGTGAGGGAATGAAAAAATAAAAGGACATGAAAGTTTATCTAAGTTCAATGATGTCTTAAAAATAAGTAGACATGGGGCTAGAGAGATGGCTCAGTGGTTAACGGCACCTGCCACAGTTGCCAATGACTCAAAATTAGTTCCAACGTCCGTGTCTGGCAGCTCACAGCTGCCCTTAACTACAGTTCCAGGGAATCTGACACACTCTTTAGCCTGCTCAGGTATCTAAACACACTCTCTCTCTGTCTGTCTCTCTATCTCTCTCTGTCTCTCACTGTCTCTGTCTTTTTCCCCCACATGTGCACACACACACACACACACACACACACACACACACACACACACACACACAAACACAAGTTTTTAAACCTTTTTTTAATCTTTATGAGGATGGGTGTTTTGCCAGAATGTACATCTGTGTGCCTCATACCCCGTGCCCAAGGAGACCGCAAGAGGATCATCAGATCTCCTGAAGCTGAAGTCATAAACAGTTTTAAGCTGCCATGTTGGTACTGAGAATTGAATCTATGTCGTCTAAAAGAACAGAGACCTGCACAGAGATTCTCCTCTCCACTGAACCCGTCATCCATTCTACCCAAGCTGCTTCCATGCATGGTCAGTTACGAGAATCTCATTCTCTGTCCCCACCTCTTTTGTAACAAGTTCCCTAGAACAGGAAGTTCGAGGAAAGCAAATTTGCTGATGCTCTGTGGACAAAAGCAAGAGAGAGAGGGACAGTCAGGCAAGAAAGCTGAGACAGTGCTTTGGATTAGCATCTTTAGGACATCCAGCTGGGTTGCTCACTGGAACCCTTCAGAGTCCAGATGGAACCACTGAGCAGTATGAACGCAGTCTGACGGGGAAGCAGAAGGCCATCTATCCTCTGTCTCTGTCTTCTCATATTTCCTCCCACTGCTCAAAATTGATCTCACAGGGTTCACAGTTTGACCACTCTGGAGAGTCCCTGGGGAAGCCAGAACTTCATGGATCTGGTCAGCTTAGCCCTGGTGCTGGAGCAGTTAGAGTTCCAGACTCAGCGGCTGTGACAGACTCTGTTTTGGATAAGCTGGGCAGCCTGAGGGTAGCCTAAGACCAAAGAACAGAAAGAAATGAGCCATTCTGGAAACCAATCTATCTATGCTATAAGGGGCCCAGTCCTGGAGAAGCAGAAAAAATGAGTCAGGCTGGGCACCCTGCTGGGCACACCAGGACCTTGTTTAAGGGTCTACTCTAACCCATTCATATTGGATCTTAAGAAAAAATGGTGCTTTTATTTTTTTCCTCTAAGAAGGGAAATTTAAACTCAGTGGTTAGAAAGATACCTTGGAGGTTAAAAGCACTGGCTGTTCTTCCAGAGGTCCTGAGTTCAATTTTCCAGCAACCACATGGTAGCTCATAGCCATCTATAATGAGATCTGGTGCTATCTTCTGGTGTACAGGCATGCACGCAGGCAGAAAACTGTATACATAATAAAATAAATATTTTTTTATTCCAATTCTCCAAGTGCGTGCCCAGTTGCACTCTGTAACTTAAAAAGGAGAACTAAGACATCAGATTACTACCTTACTAGAGCTGATAATGACTGACAGGTTTTGGGGTTTTTTGCAGGGTGTGTGTGTGTGTTGTCTATTTGTTTTTGAGACAGGGTTTCATGTAGCACAGGCTAACCTTTACCTCACTCTGTAGCTGAGGGTGATCTTGAACTTCTCATCTTCCTGCCTTTACCTCCAGGTACTGAGACTGTAGGCATGCACCATGATGCCAGGTTTCACGCCGTTCTGGGGGAGCACTGTCACCTGAGCTACTTTTGTCAGTCACTGAGAGCCAGGGCCACAGCTGGTGTCTGCCACCTCCTCATCTACCTACCATCCTAGGCTTGGTGACCATTGGCTGACCTGTGTTACTGGCCTGGTAACACAATCCAGACTTTTAGCTCTCTTGTCGGGCCACAATCACTGCAGTTCTCGCTTCTCAATGCCAAGGCTTCTTTCCCAGAATCCCCTGCATCTCAGAAGCACTCTTTCTGCATCATGAAGGGACAACCGTTTGTCACTCATAAGAATGAGTGTCAGCTACCCCTTCCGGCACAGAAATGTCTTTCATTATCATGATCCACTGCCAAGTGGAGTTCAGAGTAGTTCAAACCATGACCGCAGCCCCCAGTTCAACACACACACACACACACACACACACACATATACACACACACAGGAATTTATCAAATAGAATGAAGTTACTGGAAACATAAAGTTTACAAGGGGGTCATTGAGGAACATGATGATCAAGAGCAGTATTTCTATGAACTTGGAGTTGCCAGGATCCATTTGTTGTAGGTATTTGGGTAGACAAAACCATCTCACTCTATGCCACAAAAGTAATGTACCACAGAAGTAACTGCAAAGATTGGTGCCATTGCCAGAGTCTGAAAGATGCCTGGTAATTATCTTGCCATGTTCTTATTTAATTTGTCCATTTGGCAGATGAAAAATCTTGATGAATCCTGAAGAACGACAACAGATCACTATCAACATAATTGGGAAGGGAATCCAATTATAGCTGCAACCTTGGTATGGTGTCTTTATTGGAGCTAATCAATACAGCCCCTGGCATCTGGAAAATGTCTCCTTTTCAACCTAAAAGCAAACTGCTTTCATGTGGCATGACAGCTGTATTCCTTCACTAATTTACCTCAGGGCTACATCAACCTTCAATTTCCAGCATCACATAGCTAAGAAGGAGCCTCAATTGTCTTGATAACCTACAGAATACAAGGCTGGCTTATTTTATTGATGTCATTATACTCATTGGATCTGATGAGCACGAAGTATCGGGTATTCTGGGTACTTTGGTAGAACACGTGCCCTCTGGGAGATGAAAGATAAACTCATGCTACTCAAACATTTGACATGTAAGTTCCCTTCAACAGCTGAAGGAGTCCACGGCCTGGGACATGTTGAGATTCAGCTTTGAAAAGGAAAGGCAAATTGCTCTGCTGTGCACTGTCCGCTGTGAGAAAAGAAGCCCACAGCTTGGTAGACCTGTTAGGATCTTGGAGGAAACACACACACACACACACACACACACATACACACACACACACACACACAATTGAGTATACTGCATCAACCAATTGGCTTGCAAGCAAAAGGCTTGAAGTTTTGAATGAAGCCCACAGCAAGAAAAGTCTATGTAGCAGGTCTAAGTTGCACAAGGTACCTTGCTGTCTGATATGAGACGTGTGGTGCAACACAGAGAGAAAGTGTAGGGGTGGGAAGGAGGCTACCTGCCCACTCAAGAATCACAAGCACACCTTAGGAATCTACAGTAGGGCTTGACTGTGTGTGTTTGCACCATGTCTATGCTGGTGCCAGGGGAGGCCACAAGAGGGTGTTGAATCCTCTGGAACTGAAGCTATAGTTGGTTTCAACATAGGTTCTGGGAATTAAAACTGGGTTCTCCATAAGAGCAGCAAGTGCTCTTAACCATTGAACCACCCCTCTGGCCCTATGGCTCTGATAAAGTTTAAATATAAAGACACGAAAACTTTAATGATGGTGCCTGCCATGAGATGCTGTCTATATGAGTTGAAGTCACAATAATAAAACATTATCAACTGAGCTGAGTGTGGTGGCACACGCCTTTAATCTCAGCACT
The DNA here is from genome assembly GCF_011064425.1 of Rattus rattus. Lineage (NCBI taxonomy): Eukaryota > Metazoa > Chordata > Mammalia > Rodentia > Muridae > Rattus > Rattus rattus. The sequence goes on from NC_046155.1 coordinate 99,946,213, forward strand.
TGGGAGGCAGAGGCAGGCAGATGTTTGTGAGTTCAAGACCAACCATGTCTACCAATATAGTTCTAGAATAGCTAAGGCTACACAAAGAAACCCTGTCTTGAAAAACCAACCAAACAAAAATTAACTACTGCAGTAATGGCCAAAACTCAGGAAAAGTTAAACAAATTTGATACGGAGCACCTCAGACTCCTTTGGCATAATCAGTCAATCTTTCCACCATGTGGGTACCCTATCTATTACACACACACACACACACACACACACACACACACACACACACACGTTTCAGTATGTAGCACTGGCCTACCTAGAACTCACTATGTAGATCAGGGTAGCATGCCCTGAGATACACCTACCCCTGCCTCCCAAGCATTGGGATAAAAGGCAGTACCCTCATGCTAGGCCAGGCTCCTCTTTTTATCTCATATCCAAGCCTGTTAAAGATAGTCGCCATCTACAACCTCCATAAGAGCGTTAATACACAGAGATTGTAAAGGCAAGCTGTAGGGATGGAGAAATGACTCAGTGGTTAAGAGCTCTTCTGGAGGATCTGTGTTTGAGTCCAAGGACCCATCCATAACTCCAGTTCCAAGAGATCCAACACCTTCTTCTGCCCCCCTTGGACACAAGATACACATGTGTTACATAGACCTACAGCCAGACAAAAACCCTCATACACAAAACAAAACAAGAGCAAATAGTAAACTTCCTGGCTGTAACCCAAGTAGTAACTGATATTACTCTCTTTCTCCTCTACTGTGTCCTCCCCTGAATCTCATTCTTGTAAATGGACTTTTGTCTACTTTATTGGGTTTTTTTCTACCACCCTTCTCTACCCTTCCAACCCTGGGTAGGAGAGAAAGAAGGCTAGAGGGGAAAGGGGGCATTGATATCGTTAGACTACTTCCTGCAGATTTAGGGGTGTTGAGTCCCTTGGGGCAAATCCAATCTTCGTGTCAGGATATCCAATTCATTCTCCTTGTCTCTTTGTGCACGGCCACTTGACAGACTGCAATGCAGCAATCAGTTGGCCAATCAGACATTTCTACTGGGGCTATAGCATTTATATATCCTCTCAAGAGTCCCCCACAATTCCAAGTGTAAACTATCTTCAGCTGGCAAAATCACACCCCTGCCAGAGCAGGAGACAAATCACAGTCAGCTGCTGTGGACAATCTGAAGCAGCCCCATTATCCCACACCTGGAATCAAAGCAAAACATATTAAATATAATATTAAAACATATTCCCATAACATATCTGTGTTTTTAAAGAGACCAAAATTCTCACTATCCATTCTAGCATATCATCCCATTTAATTCTCAGCCTGGTAGGGTGCCACCAGCCTTCACTTCTCAAGTATGAAACTCTTTGTCTCCTTGACCTTGTAAACTGGTTGCTACCATTAGTCCTTCAATTATCTCTAAGCCAAGGCACGCCACTGAATTCTGCGTTGCAAACATTCTCCTCGGTATCTGTGGCTGCCGCTGCCCATTAAGATTATCAGGGTAAATAGCCTACATCAGTATAGCTTTCAAAGCCTGCGAGATCACAGGCACAAGGCCCAGATCTGTGCTATAGATTTAGAGTGACTAGTGGCTTTATGGTGCCTCCAACAGAAAGTTCTCCATCCCCAGGGAACACATGGTGGGAAGGAATAAATATTTAGGGTTGGTTATTGAAAGTGATGATGAGAGGAGCCAACTTCCCTACCCTCCTCCCCCTCCTTCCTTTCTGCAGTGCTGCAGATCACACAGAGCTTCCTGTGCTCAGTAAATGCCCGTTCACTGAGCTACACCCCCAACCAACTGGGGTCATCTTGTTCCAACTGAATATGCTGACTGGAAGATAATGAATGCAATTCATCTTGGAGGGCAATATCTTACCCACAGAACACTGCCCTCAACTTGACAGCTTAGCTGAGCCATTTCACCAGCAGTCCTGCCTGCCGCTCCCTTCAGATACGTAAAACATGGTAGCACACTGGACCTTATGGTCATTGTCATGCACTTCCTTTGCCATAAGACAAATTTTTGGCCAAAGGCAACATGATTTGGGATGCCATGTCAGTTGATCAGACACCTGAAGTCCAAGCTGCACTAATGGGCAACAGTGTGGGGAAGGTTAGGAGCAGCAACCATTTTAGAGCAGGTGACAATGTCAGTAGTGGGGCTCACTTCCTTTCCTCCAATAACCTTGCTGCCTGTGTTAGGGTTCTCTAAAGGAACAGAGCTGATCAAATGTGTGTGTGTGTGTGTGTGTGTGTGTGTGTGTGTGTGTGTGTGTGTGTGTGTTTATAGCTGGGCAGTAACAATGTACACTTTTGATCCTAGCATTTGGGAGGCAGAGGAAGGAGGATCTCTGTGAGTTTGAGGCCAGCCCGCAGTACAGAGTGAGTTCTGGAACATAATTCAATCAATAAAACTCCTCGTGGACCTGCTCAGCTGCTTGGTTTTAGTTGATTCCGTATGTGGTCAAGCTGACAACTAGGCTTAGCCATCACTCCACTAGACATGGTCAGCCCCAAAGGAATGACACCACACCCGGGGCTCGGCATTAATCACTCTGTTGACATATCAAGCATTTGGCAACAGCAGTTCCACATCTGTTGGGTCCTGGTGGTGCCAAGTGTCCTGAAGGTGATGTTTGGCAAAGTTCCAGTACTTGGACCACCTGAGCTTACCCTCCACTGCCCTTGGTGGAAATTTGCTACACAGTTTTTCCTTGTATTTATTTCTTCACTGTTCAAGGCCTCTCTCTGAAAGCTAGAGCCAGGATAGTAAAACGCTGTGCAAAGAAGAATGGAATTAATGAAAGTTCCCTGTGGGGGAGGGGGGTCGGAGTTATGCAGAAAATCGAGTCTTCAGAACTGATTACTTAAATAAACATTTAAACCAGTGATGAGTGCGATTAGTAAGTGTGAGACAGGGGTTTTGAGAAAAATTATTAAAGAAGAAAAACTTAGGGAAATTCTAGGAGTTGACAAACTGTAATTGAATCATTAGTTTTCAGTGCTGGAGCCGCTGGAGCCGAGCCCAGGACAGGTTGCTGCTACTGCTGCTGCTGCTGCTCACCTGTTGCCCCCATTGTGCACTAAAAGATTCAAAGTCCAAGATGGCAACCCTCAAGAACCAGCTGGTTGTGAATCTTCTTAAGGAAGAACAGGTCCCCCAGAACAAGATTACAGTTGTTGGGGTTGGTGCGGTTGGCATGGCTGTGCCATCCGTATCTTAATGAAGGAGTTGGCCGATGAGCTTGCCCTTGTTGATGTCTTGGAAGACAAGCTAAAGGGAGAGACGATGGATCTCCAGCATGGCAGCCTTTTCCTTAAAACACCAAAAATAGTCTCCAGCAAAGACTATAGAGTGACTGCAAACTCCACGCTGGTCATTATCACGGCGGGGGCCGGTCAGCAAGAGGGAGAGAGCCGACTCGATTTGGTCCAGGGAAACGTGAACATCTTCAGGTTCATCGTTCTGAACATTGTGAAGTAGAGTTCACACTGCAAGCTGCTCATTGTCTCAAATCCAGTGGTAATCTTGCCCTACGTGGTTTGGCAAATCAGCGGCTTTCCCCAAAGCAGAGTTATTGGAAGTGGTTGTGATCTGGATTCAGCTCGGTTCGGTTACCTGAGAAAGGCTGGGGGTTCGCGTGCTGAGCTGTCACGGGTGGGTCCTGGGAGAGCATGGCGACTCCAGTGTGCCTGTGCGGAGTGGTGTGAACATTGCCGGCGTCTCCCTGAAGTCTCTGAACCCAGAGCTGGGCACGGATGCAGACAAGGAGCAGTGGAAGGATGTTCACAGGCAGGTGGTTGACGGTGCATATGAAGTGATCAAACTGAAAGGTTGCACATCCTGGGCCATTGACCTCTCGGTGGCAGACTTGGCCGAGAGCATAATGAAGAACCTTAGGCGGGTGCATCCTATTTCCACCATGATTAAGGGTCTCTATGCAATCAATGATGCCGTCTTCCTCAGTGTCCCGTGTATCCTGAAACAAAATGCAATCTCGGATGTTGTGAAGATGACACTGACTCCTGAGCAGGAGACCCGCCTGAAGAAGAGTGTAGATACCCTCTGGGGAATCTAGAAGGAGCTGCAGCTCTAAAGTCTTCCCAGTGTCCTAGCACTTCACTGTCCAGGCTGCAGCAGGGTTTCTATGGAGACCACACACTTCTCATCTGAGCTGTGGTTAGTACAGTTGTGTTGAGGTGGTCTGGGGGAAAAAGAATCTCAGTTCCCACAGCTCTACCCCGCCTCTCAGTGGTACTTGTGTAGTGGTAACCTGGTGTGTGTGACAGTCCCACTGTCTCCAAGACACACTGCCAGCTGTGTGCAGGCTTTGATTACCCTGGGAGCCTGCTGCACTGCTGTGCTGTGCACCCTCCCCAAACATTGCCTAGGTCATGAGTTCCCAGTCAGTCATAACCTGGCTCCAGTGCGTAAGTCCATTATGCACAACTTATGCATAGATGTTCTACAGGATATTTTCTGTGTTATCTGTGTCTGTAGTGTACATTGCAATAGTATGTGAAGATCTGCATATGGATGACAGAACCAACCACTCTAGTGTTGTGCCAAGGAAAACACCAAATAAACCTTGAACAGTGAAAAAAAAAACCATTAGTTTTCTATGTTCCATTTCAGAACTAAGGAACTAGCATGACAAGGAAGAGATTATGATCATACAGTTAATGACATGCGTTGGTACCTTCCTCAAGGCAAAAGGAAGCAGTTTTAGAAGTCCCAGTGTCCTTCTATTCTTTACAGAGTTGTAATGAAGATAGGAATCGTATTGAAACAAGAGTTCGTGACAGAGACACAGAGAAAAACATTTGGCTCAGTGAACTGCCTGCCTCCTTTATCAGACCAGAACTTCTCTGATATTATAGAAAAACAAAGAACAGACCGCCTATGCTTAGGCAAGGGCTGCACGGTATCTTAAAAATCAAAGATAAAGGGTTGGGGATTTAGCTCAGTGGTAGAGCACTTGCCTAGCAAGCACAAGGCCCTGGGTTCGGTCCCCAGCTCCGAAAAAAAGAATTAAAAAAAAAAAAAAAAGAATCAAAGATAAAGGATGGTGGTCTTATGCCAAATATAAAAGAAATATAGAGGAAGAAAGACAGAATTAAACAGGAGTCAGAGACACTGGACTTTTGTAGGAAACCAAGTTTGATATAACAGGTAGTGGGGAATAAACAGAATCAAATTCGAATAGAGTCACCCTGTCCAGCATCTCTGCAAACACAAGGCTTTCCCACACCAATCTCAAGGAAGAAGATACTCGGTTGAAAGAAAATTGATTTTTCTTATAATGTTAACTTTTAGTTCTCATAAAATTGATGTTTGTGGGCTGGAGAGATGGCTCAGTGGTTAAGAGCACTGACTGTTTTTCCAGAGGTCCTGAGTTCAATTCCCAGCAACCACGTGGTGGCTCACAGCCATCTGTAATGGGATTGATGCCCTCTTCTGGTGTGTCTGAAGACAGCGACAGTGTACTTAAATACATAAGATAAATAAATAAGGGATTGGGGATTTAGCTCAGTAGTAGAGTGCTTGCCTAGCAAGCACAAGGCCCTGGGTTCGGTCACCAGCTCTGAAAAAAAAAGAAAAAAGAAAAAAAGAAGAAGAAAAAGATAAGTAAATAAATCTTAAAAACAAAAAACAAGGGGTTGGGGATTTAGCTCAGTGGTAAAGTGCTTACCTAGCAAGCACAAGGCCCTGGGTTCGGTCCCCAGCTCTAAAAAAAAGAAAAAAAAAAAAAAAACAAAAAAAAAACCCCTGCTGTTTACTTGCTCTGTTCCTCTTAATATTCTTATGTAATCAAGGAAGACTTTAGAAGTAAATGTATTTCGAAAAGCTGTGTAATCAATGAATAAAGGTTCTGAGGAAATGAATTTATGCATAAATAAAGCCTATGAGGACACAGGTTGTCAGAGTAGGTCAAGCCATACAGAGCTGTGCTTCCTCTCTGTCACGTCTCTCATGAAACGATACTGAATGGTGTTCCGAGTCTGAATCCTCTCTCGCCACTCTTGCATACATCCTGCTCCAGGCCCTGCCCTCAGCCGATTGGTCCCCAGCACGGTCCAATCCCTACAACACTAGGTTTGTGCACAGCTTCCGTCCCCACCACAGTAGCTAATCTGTTCCTGGGCTATTTCGAAAAATCATGGCTGCTATAGAGGTTTTCTTAGAGGAGTTGCTCTGAACACCTGGTTGATGAACATCTTCACTAGCGCGACGATGACTAGAGTTGCTAATAACACTACAGCAGCCAGTGTGATTAGCAACACAAGTCCCTAAGACCCACTTCTACAGAGCTAGCACATTACTCTTCCCTAGGCCACCCTGTCTCCAATTTTCTAATCTTTCTGGATTTCTGTACAACTGGCTGACTCATTCATAGCTGCTAGAGACTGGGCATACGTTCTTATTTTAAGCTATTTTCCCTCTATGAATAGAGACAGAAGGTTGGAGATATAGCTCTGTGGTAGAGCACTTGCTGTGTGTGTAAGCCCCTGGGTCGATGTCCAACAGTAAAGAAAATAATAACAATAAAAATGACAGTTCAGCTCCTGCTTCTTTTAGGTCTCCGTAAGTGAAGCATTAATGTAGTGGTTGCCCAGTTTGGGTTGGCAAGAACTAGTGCACTGGGACTCAGCACTCCAGAGGCTGAGGCAGATGGATTTCTGTGAGTTGGAGGACAGCTGGAGTTACACAGAAAGACACTATCTCAAAACAAAGCAAAACAACAACAAAATCAACCAACCAATCAAGCAAGCAAACAACAACAACAACAAAACAAAAGCCCTAGTGCGCTGGGAATAGGGGATGCCTCAATAGTTAAGAGTACCTGTTTCTCTTCCACAGGACCCACTTAGATTCCCAACATTCATTTGGTGGCTCGCAACCTTTGTAATTTCGTTCCAAGGGATCCAGTGCCCTCTTCTGGTCGCCACAAGTACTGCACTTACAGGCGTGAAGTCGTACATGCAGGCAAAACACACAACCTCGTGAGATGAAAACAAACAAATCCTTAAGAAAAAGAACTGACGCAGTCATACAAAATTGTTTCCTCCTAAGTACCCCCTTCCCCGAAAAGCTGCAGCACCTCTAAACTACAGAGTGGGTACCAGGCCAGCCAAGGCGAGTCCCCGTGTCAAAGAAACTAGTCATTTATAAATTACTGCTTGTTCTGCAGAGCTTAAAGAGCCCTTTTATATGGCTAGCTCCCTTCCCCGATTTAAAGTCCCCTGTGTTTACCTTCTTCGATTCGTGGGCTTGTAAGAGGCCCGCACAACTGACACCATGGTGGGAACACCATTCACACCTTGGAACCCAGCACATAGATAGTAACATCTGCCCGCCCCCACCCAAAAAAAAAAAAAAAAAAAAAAAAAAACGAGAACAAAGACTAATAATCCATCAAAGTCCACAGTTCTGGGAAAGCCCCCGGATGTACTAACCTTGCTTTTTGACTTCCGGCTAACTGTTCTTGCTAACTGAGGTATGTCAGCCCTGGGTGTGACTTTTGTGCTTGAAAGTTCACCCTGAGAAAGGGTTGACACTGAACTCTAGTCCCGAAAACCCCCATGTAGTCCTGGGTAATAGACTTTCTATTGTCCAAGTGGTCTTATCTAGTAGATACCTCGCAATAGGCTCTTTGGGTCTAATATTTTTAAAAAATTATAATAATCCCAGCACATTGACTCAAGGAAATAACAAAATCTAGCAGACAAGAGGCATTTACAGATCAAGTTGTACCCAGAGTGTCACTGTGGAGGGAGCGTGACAGGAGACATTTACACAAGGAGACATTTCAGTAGGATGGAAAAGATACGGAGTGAGGGATGAGGAAGCAAGAATTGAGAGACAGAACGTGAATCATTCTTTTTAAAAGATTAACGACAATGAAGCCCCTATCAAAGGCCACCCACACTCCTGCCTAGGGCCTCTCACTGTCCTTTGAACTCAACACCCTACTCTCTAATCATGGTGGCCCCTCTACACTAATCTGGAAAGCAAGGTCTCCGTCTGCTTCGCTGACCCTGTGTCTGCTCCAATCTCCCAGCAACCAACAGTAGCCAGCACAGAGTGCCCTAGACAATGGGTCAGCAAAGGACCAGTGTGCAGGGTTTTGGTAGTCATCATGATACACTGTTTGGGTCCTCCTGATCAGGGACTTGCTGTCCACAGTCCGAAAGTGTCGTCCAGGGACAAAATAAATGCCTGCTTTTTCAGTGGGTACCCAAGCAGGAAAGGCATCCAAAGACTACATCATCTCAGGCTGACCTGGACTCTTACAGCTCTGGGCAGGCCAAGGCTTGGCCAGGTCTGCTTCACCATTCATTGTCTTCCCTTGCCCAGTCTTGCTTCTTCCCTCTTCCCTGCCCAGAGGCTGAAGTCTGATATTTGCCAACAAGATTGAACTAAGTGACTTGATTAGTAAATCATCAGGGGATGTCATTGGTAATGGTATTTTCAGGATCGATTTGATTGTGAAGGCTCTGACCTTAGGAAGGGATTAGCCCCTTGATGGAGTCGTAATATGATGGTGTTCCTGGGAGTTGGTGGGAGCTAAGAGGCAGAGCTCTAGTTAGAAGAGGTAGGTGATTAGAGGCATGCCCTGATCTGTCCCTCTAGTCCCCTTTCTCTACTTTTTGTCTGTCCTAGACAAACAGCTTTCCTTGGACAAATACTCCTGCTACTGTCATGTTACTGCCCAAGTATGTAGTCCAAGTGGCCAAGGACTGAATCCTCTAAAACCATCAGAAGAAACAAATTCTCTCTCCCCTTTGTTTCTGTTTTAAAAGTATTTAGTAGTAGTAGTAGTAGTAATAGTAGTAGTAGTAGTAGTAGTAGTAGTAGTAGTAGTAGAAGATGTGTACAACAGAGAGAGAGAGAGAGAGAGAGAGAGAGAGAGAGAGAGAGAGAGAAAATACAGAGACAGATTTCATGTCACAACACACACATGTGGAAGTTAGAGGCCAACTGTCAAGAATCAGTTCTTTCCTTCTACCAAGGCTTCCCAGATTGAATAGGCAAGTGCTTTGACTTGCTGAGTCTTCCTGCTTGTGACTGCTGTGTTGTGCAACAGGCACAGGCCCGAGAGCAGAGGTCATCATAAGAGGAAGCACTGGGTTCAAATTTAGCCTTGGCTTCAATGCCTAAGTCCACTACCAGGAAACTTGCTTAGAGAGCCCATAGCCTGCCAGACCTGCTGAGTTGAGCTTCTTTCCTTACCCTTTGACCTCTCTACTTCACACTTAGGGTTCAAGGAGCACTGGAGGTTCTTTAGAGGAACACATCTGGTAGTGGGTGCTCTCTTCCCAGAGGCCATCCCTGACACTCAGCCTCCGTGGTCTCCCAGAGAAGTCTGCGCTGTCTCCATGGCGACTCGACACTGTGTCAATGTTGCCCGTTGACGGCAGCGCTGCAGGGCAAACCACTTCATGTCTTGTTCATGACATAACTTCAGATTTTACATGCTCTCCGGGGCTCCGTAATGAGGATAAATATTATCAAAACTTTGTACATGTCACTTGTTTGTTTGGAGACAAGTTTTCTCTGTATAGTCCTGCTGGCCTGGTATTCACTATGAAGATCAGCCTGGCCTCAAACTCACAGTCATCATCCTGCCTCTGCCTCCAGAGTGCTGGGATTAAGGAAATGTGTGCCACCATACCCTGCAAATACTTTGTAAGTTTTAAATATAGGCAAAAGTCCAAGATGGATACCCAGCACAAATTTATTGAGAGGCGTGGAACAGAGTGAAGTGGACAAAAATTCTGATTTTAGAGGCATTCAACTGTATTAACATAGAAGTCCACAAGGGGTCAGTGTTTCCACACAAAGAAAATACTGATCGCCAGTTTGGATGATACTGAAAGCATTTCCCTTCATTTGGTTAGAGAGCCTGTATAATTACACACACACACACACACACACACACACACACACACACACACACACACACACACACACAGAGAGAGAGAGAGAGAGAGACAGAGACAGAGACAGAGACAGAGACAGAGACAGAGACAGAGACACAGAGAGACACAGAGAGACACAGAGAGACACAGAGAGACACAGAGAGAGAGAGAGTAAATGCTTCAAGTTCACTGGAACAAATAAACTCTCCTTTTTCTCTGCTTATCACCCTAATGTCCCAGCTGCACTGTGCCCATTACAAGGACAACTATTTTCATCTACCATAGTGTAATCCTAACATTTGGGAGGTAGAGGCAGGAACATCAGAAGTTCAAGGTCATCCTCAACTGTGTAGAAAGTGCAAGGTCAGTCTGGGCTACACAGAAATGTTATAAAAAAAATTAAGCCCCCGTTGTCTGTCCATTCTATTGAACCTTAATGTATTTAAACCAATTTCCCTGTGAACAAATATCAGACAGACAGCAGGCTATTTTAAATATTTTATTATTAGAAATATTTGAGGGAAAAGCTAGGCATAGTGACTCTAGTCCTAGGGCTGGGAGGCAGAGGCAGGGGATCTCTGGGAGTTGGAGGCCACCCTGATCTACATAATGAGTTCTAGGACAGCCAGGGTTACATAGTGAGACCCTGTCTAGGCAAAAAGAAAGAAAGAAAGAAAGGAAGGAAGAAAGAAAGAAAGAAAGGAAGGAAGGAAGGAAGGAAACATTTTTTAATTCCTTATTTTATGGATGCACTAGTGCAACTATAATTTAAATTCCAATGTTTTGCTGTGGTGACTCAGCCTACTACTGAGCTTCTTCCTTTTGCACTCTCATAGGTGAGTGTCCTTTTCTTCCCAAGCTTGCTACACAGTTATTTTATACATACAAAGTATTTTAACACACAGGTCATGCAACTACTGTAACAAGCCTCCAGACCTTAGGAGTCCTGAGACCTAGCACACGGGACTCCAATGAAGCTCAGCC